>NC_052955.1:4278812-4511526 GCF_013358895.1 Oreochromis aureus | reverse complement strand
CTCAAGAGAGAAGTCAGTAGAAACAAAGACAGAATACATGTGTTTGAATGAGAGGGCAACAGGTAGAAAAGTGAAGATGCAAGGAGCAGAGATTGTGAAGGTTTATGATTTTAAACACCTGGGGTCAGCCATCCAAAACAACATGCAGGGAAGAAGAGTACAGGTGGGGTTGAGTGGGTGGAGATGAGTGTCGGTGGTGATTTGTGATAGAAGGAAAACAACAAGAGTGAAAGAGGAGGTTGACAAGCTGGTAATGACGCCTGCTGTCATGTATGTTTGGAGACAGTAGCACTGACAGAAAGGCAGGTGACAGAGTTGAAGTTGCTAAGATTTTTGTTGAGAGTGAGCAGGATGGACAAAATTAGAAAGGAGTACATCAGAAGGACAGCTCAGTTTGAGCTAGTGTCAGCGTATGGATGGGCATCGGGGGTCCGGCCCACCGAGTAAAGTCACTTTGGCCTCTCAGCTGATATACTTCAACTGTAACTTACACTAATCCATACAGCTTGGAAATGAAAAACTCACAATGCAGGAACTCAGCTTGTGGCCTTCATCAGGGTGTGGACCACAAGCTGAAACGCGTTGGTCAATCAATAAAGTTGTTCATCTTCCCTTAAGTGTTGCTGGAGTTGCTGTATTGTGAATTCTTTCATCCCCTCCATGCACCTTGGAAGTAGGTGAAGTTGTGCCAGAAATGTTTGAAATGAAAAACTCACCCAGACTGGTGATGATAGAAAGAAAGAACATATTTTTCTCATACTGGCGTCACTTTATTGGTTCCCTGTTAAATCCTCAATCAAATTTAAAATCCTGCTCCTCACATACAAGGTCTTGAATAATCAGGCCCATCTTATCTTAATGCCCTTATGGTACCATATCACCCCAGCTCTTCACTCTCAGACTGCAGGCTTACCCGTGGTACATACGAGACAGATTCGGGAGCTACTTTAAGATTAGGCTTAAAACTTTCCTTTTTGATAAAGCATATAGATAAGGTTGGATCAGGTGACCCTGATTCTTCCCTTAATTGTGCTGCTTAGATTTGGTGCTATATTAAATACAATTGAATTGAAATAAAATTGAGCTGGTGCATCACTGCAGTGTGAGTTCAGTGTAACTACTTGGTTCACAGCAGTTTAGTGCTTCAGCAGCAATCTTGCTAACCAGTATAACTAAAGAGGACACGCCAGACACTGAACTACCCTTCATGTGTCTTTGAAACTTAAAAAGAGGTCATTCATCTGTGCTTGTGCAGCTATTTTGAAAGCATGACATGCCTATCAAGTTCAAATAGTCTGTAGGCGGTGTTGAGTTGAGCAGTTTGGAGAAAAAGTGGGAGAGGTGAAGCTGAGATGGTTTGGACATGTGCAGAGGAGGGTGATTCTTAGTTGAGGTTAAAAAAAAAAAGTAAACTAACCAAGTATTCAAAAATTAAGAACCACTCAGATAAAGCTGAGAACCATGTAATCGACTGTGATAGATAGATAGATAGAATTTTATTTCAAACATGCAAATATAACTGAAATAACAAGAGAAAAAAGAAAAAACAAAACAAAACTTAAAAAATCATCAATTTTTCATGTATATATACATGTATATTTAATGGAGAGTGTCAAAACTCTCTCAGCAAAGCGTTTTAGACCCATAAATTAACACTTAAAGAAGCTATGAGGAGTTTTTAGCGCCAAATTTAGCTGACTCACTGAACTGTGATGACTGACAATGATGCCATTATTTATCCTTGTTCTGGTGTAATATGTGTTGATTACCGTGTGGTTGTGTTTGCTGATAAAAACAAATAAAATGCTGGGACTATTTTCCCTCCCAGATCCACACTGTGTTTTTTTTTTCTTCCAGGGACAAACATATTGGTCCCTCCAGTTTTCCCACATCTTTGTACATTCCCACATGTCCATTCCTTTAGTTTCAGCAATCTCCCTCCAGGAATTGGCTGAAATTTCTAAGTCTTTGTATTATTATTATTATTGTTCCTTGTATTTAGATGAAGACTGTTATTTTGTTATTGATAAATTCAAAAACTGGGGCAAAAAGGAAGTAACATGGAAATGCACAGGAGGAATAGAACAGAACCAGAGCAGAACGGGTCAATCAAGAGCTGTGGGCAGCGCTGATGTGACGTGTACTTACGTTTTTAGGGAGCTGCATGTCAGGTAATGGCGTAGAGTTTCAGAGAGTTTTGTGGCTATAACGTAGCTACGGCGTAGATTACCCGTATAAATCCTCAGGTACATGGAACGTTCTCTGCTCAGTGGTGTTGGATCCTGATCACCCCATGTTTGTGTTTCAGTGGGTGGTGGGAGTCAAAGAGGAGATATTGGTCTGTGTGTCTCCACAGTTGTTCTCAAACTAAAGAAGGCGCTTGGACAGGAGACGAAACCTGATGGCCTCCTTCACTTTCATCAACATTTCTTTCAACTTTATATTAAGTTTGTCAGTGAAAAGCTATGAAATGGAAATTCAGCCCTCGGAATCAATCCCAGATTGTTTATCTGCTTTTATTGTGATAATGAGAGAACAGGCCTCACATGGCCATGAAAGTGCATATGGTACTTTTGAGTCCCCCCCCCCACACACACACACACACAAATACCTTTGTCTTTAGAGCTAATAATTAATAAACAATGGTGTGCCACCACCATTATACATTTTTTCCCTTTTTTTACCTGAAACAGGTGATCAGTCTGTCGATACAGAGACACAGGCAACCATTCATTCAGCTAATTTCGCATCACCAGTTAACCTAACGTGCATATGGGGTACTCATGTGCGTACACATGGGAGAGGCCCAGCTCACTGATTCAAATCCAGGACCCCCTTACTGTGAGGCGACCACCACTACTTATTAATCTGCAAAAAGTTTCACTGTATTTATGAGTCGAGACATGAAAAATGTCCTCTAAGTTTCAGATTACAGCAGGTGTTTGATAGCTGGATGACTCGATGAATCACTGACTTTGATTGTTATATTGTTCAGTTATAAAATAATGACTCAGACACGTTGAACCTTGAAAATAAATAAACTATATTTAAATAAGGTCAACTTCACTTGATTAAAGACCTTCGTTTTCTTTCAGGAACACGTTACACCTCATGCCATGATTCAAAACCAAGTTTTTTTCTAAGATTTTTTTTCTTGCATTTCATAAAAAAAAACCTTAAATATCATCTTCAGTTAATTTATTACAGTATCGAATAAATGTATATGTCTATCACATGACATTGTAGTAATTTCAGTCAATATTTCCCTACAAAGATTCAGGCAGAGAGAAATTTTCATCATCACAGGAAACGACTTCACAAAGAGACACACTGAAGAGAGCAAGACCTGGGAGGGGAGGAGAGGAGGCTGAACACGAACACAGACACTGAAATATCATACACCAAAAAACAAAAAGATGACCTGGGATGTAGCCTGGACCCAGCACAGCAGGATCTCTTTTCATAGCTTCTACAGAAACAGGTGAGGAGGAGACTCTGACTCCAGGAATGGCGCTTGTTTGTGTTTCTGTTCAGTCTGTCTGAACCGAGCTGTGGTTGTGCGTGTCACACTTGTTCACTTTATTTCACAAGAAGACTCAGATGTTTTGAAATCCTACTGTGGGGAATCGATCCGACAGAATAACCTACAGGCATCCATCACAGTAGACCATGCTGCTATAACGTACGTACACCGGGCTTCATCATGCATGTGCAGGGGAACACAGGAGGGGAAGCAAACATGGATGCACACTGGGAAGGGGCAGGTAAGGAGGGGAGGCTGAAAAGAGCTGGGGGGTGGGGGCATTACATCTAGCTACAGAACAGCGAAAGCCAAAGGCCGACAGTTAGTACAGAAGTTTGTGGAAACATGGAACATTGTCCGGACATTGTAGACAGTTCTGTTTTTGGCTCCTGGGCCACACCGAGGTCACAAATGCACACATTGTGGAGGTGATTCGCTCTGTTCCTGCTGGTGCTGGTCATTACACAAGAGTTCAGCAGACCTCTGCATGTGTGTGTGTGTCATATCTATTGTTGGTCCCACCTGGTGGTTTGAGTGAGTAAACTACTGTTCAGGGGATTGTTTGAACCTCACACACAACAAACCTGCCTCACAGCCACGGCTAATATCTACAAAACTTTAGCTCACAACAGCCTGAGACTGACAATTATACTGGCAATGTTCCACACTGTTTCTTTATGTAAACATGCTACTTACACTCAAAGTTCCTCCGTCACAAGGACGACATGAAGAAGTGTACACTGGCGGAGGGTTATGACAAACACTGCGGCAGAAAAAAAGACACGGACCGAGCTCGAACAATGTAAGCTGCAGCGGAACCTTTTCTCGTATTGCACATTGAAACCTAATTGCTCGAATAAACTCCAAACTGTTCTCCTCAAGGACCTGCAGCACATCTTATGCTTAGAGAAATAATCTTCTATAAATAAATAAATATATAAATTATCTACTATACATGAAAAACAAAGACACAAATGAGTTAGCGGACCATGTATTTCAGTAAATTAGATGCTTTAAAGTTTGGTTATGATGCACTACTACACCGTTAAAGGGGAGATTTCTCACTGTGGAAAATATATCAAAGTCTAACCCACTAAATTCAGACACCATGTAGTCTACATACCAGCTTTATACACTGAAACTATCCTAATTGTTGTTTAGAAATACAAAATAATCTACCTTGGCTACATCTGCAAGGAAAAAGATACAAAACTGGATTTTAGAAAGTTTACAAAGTTAGTCAGGGTTAACCAATCAAATCCTTTTCAAATTATCATGTTTAACAACAATAATAAAGAGTTCCACTTGTATAGCACTTATCATCTGTGGGTGAGAGGTTTATAATGCAATGTCCTCAAAGAAATATATTTAATGGGACTGAAATTAGGCAGTTATAATAATAATAATAATAATAATTAAAGCTTCTAGTCATTATTATTATTATAAGACAATCTTACTGCTGTTTGTTGTGACATTTTTCACACGCTGGCTTTCCTGCTTCATGCATCTCAGTGCTGAACATAGTAGCCCTGAAGTGCCAGCGTGGAAATGTCGAAACGAATTAGAGCGTGTTCGCACACCATCCAGTGTTTTATGGTGTATTTAGCAGCCGGTTTCTTCAGTAGCTTGTGAACATTTGTTCCAAGTCTGCCATGCAATACTGAGCAACACATGCATGCCTTGCAGAGCCATGTTTCCTGCTGTGGCACTATGATGACTGTGCTGCTCCCGTGTAGACATCCTCGTTTCAGGTAGACCCTCTGGTCTTTAATCAGAACCTTCTTTTTTTGTTATTACAAACGGTGCGCTGGCTTTCCATAAAGAAGGAAAGTAAATTTTGAACATGTTTGGTACATGTGCTCTAAGCAGACATGAATAGATGAATTACATCGCACAGGACAACATGATGGGTCCACCTGGATCTGGTGTTATCCGAACCAGTGGAAACACAAGACAGTTCTCCCTTCGTATATTGCACAGTAACCACTTATAGAATGATGGAGGAAAAAATAAGCACAACACAGTGTTTTAGTTACGTTAAATAAAGTGCAGCCTGGGCAGTTTGTACAGCAGAAATCTTTAATACTAGATTTTTTTACTTGAGCTTCCCTTAAGGCATTCTTTGTTTGCTATCTTAAAGCATTAGTGTGCTGTAGACTACAGTCCTGCAGCCTAATTAATGTGTAGATTATTAGCTTTTTCCTAACAAACGCTGCAGACCGGATGCTGATGATGGCAATCAGCAACTTTAGAGACTTTATTTTTGAGAGTAAACTAACACTGTTGAGTCTTGTTAACTACCCGTACATGTTTGTCTGCCCATGCTGCTGTCACTTAAGATAAAGGAATGGACGAGTCTGCCACTAACAGTAACACAGCGATGGCTGACTGCAGCTCATCAGCCCATCTGACTGCCTCAGACAAAGTTTTTAAATGACACTGCACACATCGGGAGTGTGTGAGCGCATATTTGGTCCTTCAGGAGAGGAAAATGTCCTTTTTGTTCCTCCCGGACCAAACGGCTTCTTCTGTTTTATACAGGAAGATTTAACATCAAGGACTAGCTGACAGTTTCTGTTCACCGAGTCGACACAAAAACACAGGGATGTAATTTACAGGTGGATAATTAGGCTGGTTATTCCCTTTTTCATAGCATGTACATGACATATAATGTGAAGATGCTCTGTACATGGCTATACATGCAAAAACTAATCCTTCAGCTTTATATGCAAGCCCCTGTCAGAGGCTGTGGTCCGGTAAAGAGATTAGTACAAAGATGTTCTTTTAGTCAGTGTTACACTTATGCAGCTTCTTATTTACTTGTTTTGGTTGCTAAAACTTTTATTTTCCACTTAGCATGTCGCTAAAACTAAAACCGCTGACATTTGTAATATTTGCAACTACCAGTGTTCCAGTCTGTGCATTGAAAATCATCGAAGCTTTGCTGACAGCGACAGTAGAAACCTGGCATTTCTGTCTCTGCATCCTTTTGTGTGGCAGCCTGCCCTGTGAAATTACTACACTCTATATGTACAACGGTTTGTACTATTTACAGCGCGTGTGGAGAGCCACCTTCAGCTATACTGCGTATTAGACAAGCATCACCACTATACAAGAACCTCTAGTAGTAAACAAATGTAATGTTGTTGTAAACATTCGACTCCTTATTTGATGCAGTGCTCCTCCACTTCCTCAGTGAAGAAACATGAAGCTGCAGAGTTGATGGTTTGAATGAGAGACTAAAGGAAAACAAAGGTATTTTTCCTTCAATGCTCACAGGTTTGTGATCCGTCTCAGTGGTCTGATCCTGGAAGTGAGCTCCTCAACCCAAAATAAACACACCTGGCTTTAAAGTGAATAAAGCAGCACTCCTCTGACTGACCTGACCTTCTTTTCACCTCTGAATCTCCCGTCACAGTCATTCTCTGTCACTCTCCGTCTGCTCCCCGTTAACTATCCGCAGTAACCTTTCGTTTTCACACTCTCACCCTCCAAAAATACTTCCTCTTAACCCTCATCTTCCAAGTAACAATGAATGTGTTTAAAATGCGCTGTTTACACATGCTTAAATGTAGTGTTTGTGAACATGTATCTGAAGCCCTATTAACCAGATGAATCTTACACTTGTTTTGTGTTAAACCGTGGACTAAATGGGCTGAGAGTCAACGATTTTGTGTGTGCTGCTGTGCAAAATTCTTCTGGAACATTCTTCATCTCCTCTTTAAAAGCCGTTGATGTGACAGTAGGCCTCTAGGCTGGAGAAGAGGATGTAGAGGAACCACAGACCCAGGAACAGGAGGGTGGTCAGGAGGCGGGACACTTTCGGGCCGCCAAGCTCTCCGCCGATGGAGGGCCGGCGTCTGAACAATAGCACGGACATGCAGATGAACGCGAAGATGGTGAAGAGCGTGACAGAGAACGCCAGTGATCCAGGATCCACCCGGAACTCCTTTCCTTTAATTCTCCAGTACACGGCGGCCACTGACCATGCCACTCCGATCCCCAGGAACACGTTGACTGCGTTGCTGCCAGTGACATTTCCAACCGATGCGTCTGCATGCTGGTCTTGTATGGCAGCCACTTTGCTAGCAAAGGTGTCTGGAGAAGGAAAAGGTGGAAAATGTGAGTCACACACCTTCACACCCCAGAAATTGTTTTAATAGAAAGCAATTAGATGATTCCAAAGAGACAAACAATGACCAAAAAGATACAAAAAACAACTGCAAAGGTACAAAATGATTGACAGAAAGTCAAAGCAACTACAGAGAGATCCAAAATTACTTTAAAGAGGCGCAAAGCTTGTGTCCAGTAAGATGACTGAAAATGATTGAAATGATTCAGAGACAGAAAAATGACAAAAAAGTGACTAAAAACAATTAAAAAGATGCAAAATGACAAAGAGACATAAAATGGCCAGAAAGAGCAACAAACCACCTACAAAATCACACAAAAGATACAAATAGATGATTATAAACAGATGCAAAATGATGCAAAATGACTGAAGGACACAAAACAACTACAAAGTTACAAAGTGACACTACATGCACTCCTAAATCTGGGTATTCTCCCATAATCCATCCAATACTCAAAACAATCAAATCATCCACGCTCCTTTCTGCCTTTTCTTGCTCTCACACAGTGAAACGGGACATTTACTCACCTGGAATGGAAGTTCCCAGCGCCACAAACACCACGGCGGTCACAGTGTCCCGCAGCCCCACGGTGCAGCCGAAATGCGATGCCAAATCCCCGATGACGGCGGTGAGGAGCCCGATGGCGCTGATGGACACGAAGAAGCAGGCCCAGCCGTTCCAGTACTCTGTTGGCGGGACGCAGGCAAACAGAACCTTCCAGAAGACGGTGAGGAAATGCATGACGTAGTCGTAACAAGATGGAAGGCGCTCCTCACGACCTTCCTCCTCGTCATCATCGCCATCACCTGGAGGAGCCAAACACACAGTGATATTTTTTACAAGTTACAAACAGCACGGAGGTCATACTACTCAGAGTACTCAGGGGGTTTGGACACAGTAGTGACCTGGGTTTGAACCGTCACGAGGAAGGACTTTTTGATTCTGTAGGTGATGTGTGGGATTTATGTCCTGCCAGTTTCATGGCGTGGCAGGATATTAATCCCATAAATGTGCTGTTGTAGTCGTAGCTCTCTAACCCTGAAGTGACCAAACTATTATAGCACCTTAAAGGACAGAGCGGTCTTTGACTTTTGCACAGGAATACTTTTAAAAATCTTTATCATACTTTTACTGGGTCCTTTACCTATTACATATTTCTTAATCATCTCTTACTTCATACAAACCCGATTGTCCTTATTTTGTGGGGAAAAAAATATTTTATTTAACATAACAAAATACAATGAAATCAAAACCCATCATGGCAAAAACACAACATTTTTCATTATCCACTCCATAACAGGGGCTAATTCCTGTAAAAAGCTATGAAAAGTTGTAATTAATGATATAGGAAACATTTTTATAATAAAAATATCACAGCTACACATGGAAATATGCTTCAAGGAATACAGTTAACTGACTGTCTGCAGAGATCTGTTGCTTCCACTAGATGGTGGCCTTCACTTACAAATCTGACCTCCACCGACCTGACCCTTCATGCCTGAAAAAGGCGGCTATTTAAAATATTAGATTTATTATTTTTATTACACTACAGACCAGAAGCATGTTAATATGTTTTACTGATTGGAGGAGCAGTTTACAGCAACATTTGGTGCTTTGTTTTTAGGGATTGAATTACGTCTAATTCAAGCATCTTTTTCTCATTTAGCATAATTTAGCTGGAATGTTATTACGGTTTTACATTTCAGTTAAATCACACTGTCACACAGAACTCAATGACAGACTGACAGATTGGTGTTTCCATAAGAACAGATGACTATTTTCCTCAATGTGTTTTTTCTATAAAACATTTACAGATCAATGCCTTTGGAAGTGACACAATAAAACAACAACATTACAAGCTAGCATGTTTTTGCGCATGTGACATGCTGTAGATGCTGTCTGAATACAATAAGAGGAAACAGTACACACTGGGCTACAGGGACCAGGAGAGGTGGGTGTAGGACTAGACAATAATGATGATTAAACACCTCAGCGACCCGGGGTAGGGTGTTCCCACAGCTCTGCTGCTACTCTGCTCTCTCTGGCTAAGGGCAACGTCTCTGTGATGAATCAGCTGTTTATGTGCTGTTTGTGTGCAAGAAGAGGAATGAATCTTTTCTTATTTATCTGACTAACTTTTGGGGCGAAGATACAATGTAACAAATGCACACTGAGTACATACTGTGTATAAAAACAGATGTAGCTACCAGGTCTGGAAAATAAAGCCATTCTGAATGAAATTTTTTAAATCACCAGAAAGGTGGGAACTCTTGAGGTTGCAGAAATGAGACTTGTACATGAGCTCCATCACCTTGCTGATGCATTTATGCTCTTAATTGGTAATTTTAGATGACATAAAAAAAACATGAAGGTCATTTTGTAGCTTTTGAGGATAGAGGATAAAGCAGGGTATGCTTCATCATGGGATTTACAAGTCACCCACGTAGGAAGACGCAGTGTCCCTTAGATTCTAATTCAGATCCACCCCTCCCTTGGCTGATGATGCCACAACACTAATCAATTGGTGAAGTCACAGTATATCTTTTATATAAAGTCTGTGACCCTGGTATAAGGTCCCGCCTTGGTGAAATCGCCATTTTACCCACAACAATTGAAAAACTGGGAAACCTCTGACACCTCATTATTAAAACAAAACAAAGAGGGCAGACTTCATGTTGCCTGAGTGATTTTGAGCTCACTGCTTTGAGCATTAAAAGTTGATTGGACATCATTCAGGCCAAAAACTAGTCTGAAACTGTAAAAGTTGGGGTCCAATAATCCACCTAGAATATGATGCACCTTGTTGTACATTTTTTTACTTGAGCTCTGGCTTAATGTGGAGATAGTTAACTTGCCAGTGAACACAGACAGGAAGCTGTATTACAGATGATGGTGCTGAACTCTGAACTGTTGTTTAGCTATAGCTGTGTTAAGCATCCCTGTAAGCGGGAGCCCAGGGAGGGAACTTCCCCTCCTATTTATCTTTATTAAATCTTACTGTTACCGACCAGGTTGGTAACCATTTAGCATCTTAATTGGGAGGAGTGATTTTCTGTGTATTGTACCAACAGACTGTAACTTGGCTAAATTCTAGTCTAGACATCAAATGAAAAGTAGTGCATACAAATCTGAGATACCAAAACTGTCTTCCTGAAGAATCTTTAATAAACAGCAGACGATGCAAACAATCAGGTGTCAGTAGCTAACAATGCTATTTGTTCTTGTTACAAATTATGGGATGGGCTGGTGTAACATCAACACCAGTCTGCTGGCTGGGTGAAAGCTCACTCATTCAGCAGCCTCCTTCTATCCTAATCCTGTGCTGACTTATAGCTATACAGACATTAGGCCAGACAGTGTACATGAATTACACCAGCATGAAGCAACATTACAGTAGCACTCCCATCTCTGCTTGAACCTAGTAGTAGTGGGCTAATTAATAAAATTTGTCATGATGGGAAAATGATTGAATTTATTTAAACAGAACCAAAATCACAACACCACCTGCCTCGAGGAGCTTTATATTATGGAGATGACAAAGGTAAAGAGGCACTTGGAAAACACATGGTCCTTATTTGTAGTTATGCCCATTTGGGTAATGACACGGTTTTGTAATTGTGTCTTTGTACACTAACATGGTGGATTTTAAAACATATAATCGAGATGTGACTGAAGTGCAAATGTTGGGCTTTAGTGTAAATAAGGGGTTAACAGCTTTTCTCTTAGTTTCATTAGTTTACAAAATGCTAAAAGGTCAATTTAATTCATTATGAATCAAGTCAATGTGTCACAGCAGTCCGCTTGAAGATGTGGATCCATTTTTAAAGCACAGTAGGCTCTTTAATCTTTAAACATTGTTACGTGTCTGCAGGCTGCATGTTTTATTTCCTTCTCCTTTTGTTTGCCATTTCCACAGGTACACAGACTGCAGGCTGGTGTCAATTTGGGGATCTCCAGCTAATTAGAGGAAGGAGGCTTTGATTGGACATAACCAGGAGTGCACACCCTGATAAGGAGACTCACCTGTGGTTTGGGGTGGCTCTCTCTTCCTTGCTTAGAATTGTTTGGCACATGTGTAGAGCGCCTCTGGTGTATTTCTTTTGTTTGAAGGTTGTGGTAAGTCTGGGGACTCCATACACTTACTCATGTAGAATCCTTTCTGTTAGAAACACTAGGTTAGTAGGTTGGTGTCACCCATCTAATTCTGAGCTTGTTTTAAGTTTGGATTAGGGTTTTTCCTCCTTTTTTTGTTTTTCTAGGGTAAGAGCTCAGTTAAGTTTTTGTCTTTTTTGGTGGTTTTATTGGCACAACCTAACTGTCCCTTTCTCCCCCATATTTGTTGTATGAATTTGGGTTATTGTTTTTGTGAGAAAGCTGCCATTAAACTTGTTTTTGTTTATAACACTTGTACCGAGTTTCTGGAGGTGTTGTTACCCCCTCCTGACCTCGAGGAGGTGTAACAATCATCAACTTCAGATGATCCTGGGTCACACTCACAGCTTCTGCTTAGACTGGCTGACTGTGTCGTTAAAGGGGGAAGAGCATCCATGTGACAGCTGTTTGTTCACTCTAGTAATGCGTCCACTGACAGACTCACACAAACAGAGCTCACCTGCACTGACAGTGACCGCCTCCACAAACTGTTCCCTCCAGGAGTGTGTGCCGATAACCAGCGCCAAGTTGGTCTTCTTAATGAGCTTGTCAACAGTGCTCTGTCAATCACAAGCACAACACACTTCATTAGCAAGCAATTAAATCCAAGGACAGGTGACAAGAGTCACTCAGGTGAGATAGAGCTTGTTAGTCATGCTATGTGCAGCTGAAGGGAAGAGCACAAAAGTCAGATCAGAAACTCATTAATATAGTTCTGATGATACAAGAGTTTGAAAAATTAACTATTTAGGGAGCCTTCCAAAAGCTCACACGTATGAAGTTGACTTTACCTGTCAGGAGGACAGTTTTGGCTTAAAAGTGCAGCTGGCAGGTGGGACGGCTCTAATAAAAGATGCTCCTGCACTGCGTTATAGGAAGTGTTAGGAGAAGACTATTTCTGGGCATCTGCTTCAGTTTTGACAGTTACAGTGTGTGAAAAAAGTATTTGCTAGCTCGTTTATATTTCAGATCATCAAACACAATGTAATATTATAAAGCTAGGCAATGAAAACCTGAGTAAATGCAAAATGCAGTTTCTGAATGATGATTTCTTTTATTAAGGGGAAAAGCTTTCCAAACCTACCTGGCCCCGTGTGAAGAAGCAGTTGCCCCCTAAACATAATAACTGGCTGCGCCAGGCTTGGCAGCAACGACCGCAATCGATTCTGGTCACTGAAAGTCATTTAGAGTCACAGCAGCAGCACACTCTAATGTTGATGTGCACTCTGATTTTCATATTAACAGTGCTGACCAAGAGAACAATCAAACCACCCTAACACTGACAGATCCAGCTGATGGTTTACCTACAAACTATCACGGAAGCTGAATAGACGGATCACAAAGATGAGCTTTGTCTGTCTTGGAGATTTTGTATCGGAATTTCAGGAGTGGGACCACGCCTCCAAACACACTCCTTCCGGTTGTCATCTATATAGGTTCCCCCAGTTCTGCAAGCTTTTCATTCTCGTTTATGCGCCCCACCCTCCCTCCCTTGCCTTTTCAATTCTTTAACTTATTCACTTCTATTTAGTGCATGGGGATCTGCCAGGCCCGGGAGCCGTCACCAGTCCCCTTCGAGGCCTTCCCCAAACATTCACCTTTACCTACTAAAACACTGTCAAACCTAAAGTGAGGACATGGGCCCAGCTACTGAATTTGTGATTTCTTATTTGCAAAGAATCACAACAGCAGATGTGGTACAGATTTCTTCATCTGATATCATCCCTGAAACAACCCTCTCCCTGGGATTTGTGTCTCCACCTGGTCTTGAACTCCGGACCTTTTGCATATCAGGTGATCACGTTAACCACGACCACCTAAATTAAATAAAATTTTATTTAGTTACGAGTTGTGTAAGCTTTCATGACATCTGTCATATATGGAGAGACGCCGACAAAGACATATCAGATATTTTACTCACTGCTGCATGTGTTACACATTTTTCCTTCTTCTTTTCAGACAGTTTAATTTTCCATATAACGACACACCCATCATCAGTTCAATTCAGTTAGAGGAGCTGTGTGTCGAGCTCGAAGCCAAAACATCAACATCTGCAGATCGATGATAAAATCGTCTCGGTATGAATGAAGTATGTGCAGTTTGTCTGCAGCTGCACAAACGCATGAAGGAAAAGCTCAGTATGCTCGGCCGAGTTTGGAGCTCTGAAACTCACTTCAGTAATTTAACCAGCAAATACAAGAAAGAGCAGATAATACAGTGCAGACATGCACACCTCTCCCACTGGTTTACATACTTCTCAGTCTCTGGTGAATAAAATCTCAATGTTTATCACAGTGACTGCGTTATTTCTCAAGGTCACTCACACTATCCACTAACGATGAGCGACAAGTACAATTTTATTTGATCACAGGGGTTGGTTTAATCAAACGGAGGATGACGATCTGGTGTCTCAGTGGACGGTGTTTGGTGTGATGATGGAATGATGGCTCTCCTCCGTCGGCTTTGTTGACGTTTGTTCAGCGCTCGTTCCTCGTGTAATTAATCCTCAAACAAATCCACGCATCTGCTCGTGTTTAATTGGTTTAGAGTGAGACTGGTGTTTGAGTTGTTCGTGTCCTTCGTTGAGCTGACCTTATCTGCTTTCACACATTTTGTGTTAATTAGATTCCAGATTATTCAGAGGAAAGCATAAAAGCAAATAAGAGGCGTATTTCAGTGACTGCTTATTGTGACAGCACTTGTGGTATTCACTGCATTTAAGAAAGATTTTCATGATTTAAAACCTGTGAAACACCCACTGCTTACATAAGAGCTGATGATAAAAGGAATTAAGAGAACTTGTTGATGGTTAAATTATTTAA
The DNA here is from genome assembly GCF_013358895.1 of Oreochromis aureus. NCBI lineage: Eukaryota > Metazoa > Chordata > Actinopteri > Cichliformes > Cichlidae > Oreochromis > Oreochromis aureus. The sequence continues at coordinate 4,496,896 of NC_052955.1, read as the reverse complement.
TTTTGTGTATTTCACACAGACTCAGACCTGTAATACAACAAAACCTCCTAGCAGAACAGAAAATGGTCCTTTCACATGAGTGACCTGATACAATTCCTTAATTAAATTTTCGTGAAGTGTAATTAAAAGTGACGGATTATCATCCATCCAAATGGTTCTTCTGCATGTTTGTCACCAGTAAACTAACCTAATGTTATGGCTTGGAGCACGCAGGAGGCAGAGGGCTTATGTGGAGGTGGTGGCTGCTTTTATTTGCTTAAAATACAACCTGAGCCCAGCCCAAAGCACCTTGCAAATATCTGGACAGCTTGCAGAGGAAAGAAGCACACGGAGGATGCTCTGCGTACTCCAAGAGAGTCTGCATCCTGTGTGCCTCGACAGAGCTGCTATATTGAGTGCAACTCATGCATTTTCAATAATTTAAACTCACTTTAAACCGGCACACTGAGAGAGGGTTAAGACCGAGGTTTAACAATGGGAGAAAGGGTGTAAAGGGTGAGAAAGAGCGTAAAGGTGGATTACATAACTCTGCCAGGAGAGCACAGTTCCTTCCATTTTCCATTTGTTTTTGCCCTCAGAAATCAGTAAATTAACCTCTGTCTGCAGTGCAATGGAAATATCATGAGGTCAAAGAAAGATGTAAAGGAAAAGAGAGTCTCGTGCACAGAAAATGCAGCCTCTCTTACTCTAAAGGCTTCTTCGTGATGTGACCGTAGATGCCTGCTGGGTTGATAACACCCTGAAGATTGTGACTCATGGGCGCATGCTCTCCCTGTGTCTGCATGTCCTCCAGCTTCCTCCCACAGATGAATAACATGCATATTGGGTGATTGTTAATTGACCGTAGGCATGAAAGGTTGTTTCTCTCTATATATGTTACTACATCATTAGACTGGCAACTTCCAGAGTGTAACCTGCTACTGGACCTATGACAGCAGTGATGGGCTCCAGCACCTGAGAGACTCTGAACTGGATAAGAACTGGTTTAGAAAATCGATGGATCACCATAATTAACATTTACATGGTGGGACAGAATTACCTCCTTTTCTTTCATAAATAAAAGGTCCAGCGTACGCTAAAGCACCCGTCCTTGTAAATAAATTACAGTTGCTTATATAGAATATGATTATGACATGAAGTGTATTTATAAAAAAGTGAAATTCATCAAAGTAACAAAACAGAGAAATATTAGTTCTCTTGAAATTAAAATAGCACAAATGAGAATGTTATTTCCTCATTGGCTCTGGACCTGTGGTGGCTCTGACTCAGTTTGTAGTGTTCCCTTTGAGGCTTTTCAAAGTTAAAACCATGCAAAGGGTCATACATACACTCACTGCCCTGGCCTTTGAGGTTTGGGTGAGGTGAGAGAAAACAAGCCCACATCCTAATTGAAGTTTGAAAACTATCACACTCTATCTTCTGCAACTGCCTCAAACACCGTGCTGAGCTCTGTTTTATCCCATATAGAGTTTCTATGCTGGTTCTTCTCCTTTGATTGTTTTTAACTGCAATAAAAAATCAAGTGGAGTGATAAACTTTAAAGCTGCTGTGGGGCAATAATCAATAAGTCATCAACGTATTAAATTTGAACACATTCAATAACTTCAATAAAAAAAAGGACACATGCAGCAATAAATTTCTTTTTACTGCACAGAGAGGACAACGATATGATAGAGGAAGAGGAGAAGATGAATCATCACCTTGAACTCATATGACTCTTCAATGACCACCTCCAGGCGGCTGTACTCTCCCAGGATGGGCTTCCCCATCTCTGCTATCCTCCGAGCCTCCTCCTCCTCAGCAGTCATCTGCCCCTCTGTCCCCTCTGTGGGAAGACGGATGTGAAGGAAAGAGAAGGGACAGCAGAGTGAGACTGGCCTGAAACTAAGAAACTTGTAATGGCACTTCCACAATGAAGTGTTTTATTTTAAGGAGCATTTGTGTGCATCACCATGAGCCTGAATATTTGTACCATATGTTCAGAGAAATACTAAAATAAAAAAATAATTCAAGGCATAAGCGTATCACATTGTGTGAGTCAGTCTGAGGGATTTACATGAGAGTCATTCAATTCATATTTGATCAGAGAATGGACTTTTTTAAAACTGAAAACCCCCAAAAGATTTCACAAGATTTCCCTATTTTCATAATGTCCATTTTGGATTCATTCATAATCAAAATGATCATCTTCACCATCATCAATGTGGTGATTTAAGCAGCAGTGTTTTGCATTTTGCTTATCTTAGAGTAAATAAACAACCTGGTTAACTCAGATTTTCTACCAGCATAAAACCAGACCAACTGGGGCATAAATGTGTTTCAAAGAGGTTCGGGTACGTTTGGGGTAAGGCTTGTATGGCTTAAAGTCAGTAATTGAAGTCAGTTCTAAAATGTTGATACCACAAACAGGTTAACTATAATTTATATTTCTGAAAAAATCAAATTGACCCATGAAATCCACATATTTAAACTTGAAAGATTTATTTTCCTGTGACACAGAGTGAAAAAAATAATTAATTTTGCATAATAAATGACTTAAACAAATAAAATTTAATACTGCACAAATCAACCCACTGTGGCTTTGTTATTAAAAAAAAAATATCAGTGTTAAGGAATGGAAAGTTTGCTATGTGAGGCCTTCTGATCAACATTGTTGCTTTTTTAGTGTCTAAGCTGGGAATACACTGATATCAATAGAAATAAAGTGATAACATTTGAAAAGTTTTGTGTTTTTCGCGGTCTGCAATCTGTTTAAAGTGCACCTGTTTTGCTTTTTCTTATTTGCTGTCATGCATTTACACTGGTACAATGGTAGATGGCCAGAGTTTCGCATTATGAGGTCAGCATATATAAGATTAAGCTAAAAGGTCAGCTGTAACTTCGGCTTTGTATGAAGTCAGTGAGAGACGACGTCCCAAATCCCTGCGAGAACAGAAGCCACCCCCACCTGCTGTTTAAAACTTTATGGGGGGCAGTCAATCAAAAGAAAGTTATGAGGGGAGGAGCTAAAGCAGCTTGTTTGAGACGGTGGATAAGCCGAGGCTGCAGTATAGCGCTTCAGTTTAAGGATCATCATGAACTTTGACTCATGCAAAGCTTCTCCAGTAGAGTCTGATAATAAAACTAAGCAGGTGGAAATGAGCATAAAGCTTAACTGTATGCTTTATATACTCAGCTGCTCCAGTCTGAGAGAGAAAACACTAAAGAGCTTGCAGAAAGAGTTCATTTACACCGACATATGGCTCAGTTTGGTTTACTGATCAACTGCCAACAGAGTGGCAACGGCAGCTACACCAACCAGAGTTCATCTTGGAGAAAAAACCAATCAGGGTTTGTATTACAGCCAACAATATTTTCCCTACACTAGAGAGAGGTAGTAGCAGTCTGGTGGTTCACAGAGAGCTTGAGTTTAAGGCTCATTGTGTTTCGAGTGTGATTTACTCGCGTGGCCTTTCTGCTCAGAGAAAAGAAGAAAGGAAAGAGACGAGGATTAGACCTCCCCTCTCCACTTTATGGTGTCTACATCTAATTCCAAAAAGGCTGAGAGCGCAAAGCAGCATATGGCAGTATTCACTGGCACTATTTCAAGCTGTCATAAACACACACACACACACACACACACACACACACACACACACACACACACACACACACACACACACACACACACTCGGCTTGTGTGACTTCTCTCAGCTTTAAGGTGCTTCCTCTGAGCACAAACATATTTCCCTCAGGGAAGGAGCTCTGCCTCCCCCTCTGTGAGTCGATGGAGTTGAATGAGAAATTGCCTTCACATCAACAAGTGTCATTGTGAGCCATTTCTACCGGAGAGCTTCCTGCACTCAGGGCACTTTTGCTCAGTCTATGAGCATCTCATTCATGCTTTTTCTGCATCTAATGGTCGGTCATTTCAGGTTAAAGCTGCTCAGTTGCTTTGATAGCAAGTTTGACAGGAAGTATACTCTAAACCCTGGAAGGTTTAATTAATGGAAAAATGTTATGGCTGCTTGTTTGTTTACTGCTGGCAGAGCTGAGGATTGATTTTGGTTTTTAATCGTCTGTGTTGATCATGAACTTAAAGGAGCTCCTGAAATAAAAATGCAGGAGTGTGATTTAGATTTGACATATATTTAATTAAATGTGATCTGACATTTACTGGTGACTGAGTAAGCTCTTTTTGTTGCTGCTTGTTGCTGTATTTTGTTGAGCTATTTCTTTTAATAAAACCCTTATATAGATTTTTACTTACTGAGCTACTTGATTTTATGTTGCTTCATTTTTTGTAGTTGTTAGACCGTTTTCTTTTTACTTTATTGAGCTTTTTTGATCTGTTCTATGTTATTATACTTCCCAAGATGAGATTTAACAAAAGTATATCTCACCTAATCTTCTTTGCTTTACTTTAACATTATGGATAGTTTTGCTTTTTTTAAGCTTTCCACACGTGAAACTCCAGAACAGTTACAATACACTGTGTATACAATATATTATTAATATTATCAAAATTATTGATATTTTTGACTTAGAAAGGCCACAAACACTGTGACAAATCAGTACAAACCACCAAGTGTTGATTTATTTGTGAGCCTTCATTCACAAACTGCTCACAGCTCTGCTGTGGTCCAGGTGCAAACAGGGGTCTATAACAACTTTGCTGTATCCAGAATATAAAAATCATCTGGAATAATTACTGCAACTATGAGTAATTAATATTGTTAAATTAAAAATCTGAAACTCTTTGAATTAAAATTTAAAGAGTTTCAGACGGGTTCATGAGTTTGAAGCTGGAAATCAAAGGGGTGATGTTGGGTGGATATGCCAAACTGTAGAGTGGAAGTGAGTGTCCTCAGGGCGAGAGGGTGGTGACTGGAGCAGAATGGACATGTAGGTGAATTGAACTGAAGTGATCAGAAGGTGTTGGGTACACAGATGCATGGTTGTCACAAGGATGGAAAGGACTGTGGTGAACACAGTCTTCAAGAAGAGGCGGGCGCACAGGGTGACATATTGGCGGAGGAAGGTGCACGTAGGTGGATGCAAGCTGGTGTCAGAGGAGATGCAGCTACGGAGTCTGTAGGATGACTTTGGAAATTAAGGAGATGATGAATGGTGGAAGTTGAAGAAGGAAGAATGTTGCACAGAGTTCAGGGAGCAGTTGAGGCAGACCGAGTGTTACAGGAGAGTCACTAGATAACTGAGAAAGCACAGCTGTAGTGCTGAGGAAAAGTCCCAAGATTTGGTATTTGGTGTATCCTTTGGATAAAGGAAAGAGGGTAGGAAGACTTGGTGGTGAAACAAGGAAGTACAGGACAGCATTCAAAGGAAGAAGTCGGATAGTCAGGGAAATGGAGAAAATAGACAGGAGTACTGAGGGGCTAGCTGGCAAAGAAACAGACTTACAGTGAGTTATATGTAAGGCTGGACACTAAGGAAGGAGAAAGGGACTTGTATTGATTAGCCAGGCAGAGAGATTAAGCTGGAAAGGACGTGCAGCTGGCTGGGGAGATTAAGGATAGAGGTGGAAATGTAGTAATGAATGAGTGTGGAAGGAGTACTCTGAGGAGCTGATAAGTGAAGAAAATGAGAGAGGAGGACGGATGAAGGACAGTTAGTGAATCAGGAAGTGTAGAGGATTAGCAAGCAGGAAGTGAGAGGAGCTATGGAGAGGATGAAGTATGGAATGAGCACTGGTTAAGATGACATACCTTTAGAGGTATGGAGATGTCTAGGAGAGAGAGCAGTGGACTTAACCAGATTGTTTAACACAATCTTGGAGAGTGAGATGCCTGCAGAAGGGAGAACAAGTGTTGGAGAAGAGGTGGAGTAACTACAGAGGGATAATGGTGATAAGCGTGAAGCTAAGGCAAAGAGCTGTTGAAGCTAGGTTAAGAAGAAAGGTGGAGATCAGTGAGCAGAAGTATGGCTTCATGCTGAGAAAGAGGACAACAGAAGCAATATTTGGCTGGAGAGTGCTGATGGAGAAGTATGGAGAAGGTCAGAAGGAGCGTCACTGTGTCTTTGTGGATCTAGAGAATGCCTATGGTTGGGCGCCGAGAGAGAAACTGTGGCACTCTGGCTCTGAGCTCCTTCTTGTCTGCAGTGGTAATGAACATGGTGACTGACGAGAGTCTCCGTGGATTTCGATGTTTGGAAACAACATTGTGATCTGTAGGGAGAGCAGGAAGCATGTGGAAGAGAGCCTGGAGATGTGGAGGTATGCTCTGGAGAGAAGGGGAATAAAAATCAGCAGAAGCAAAACTAGATACATGTGTTCAAATGACAGGGAGACAGCGTCAGTGAAGGCAGATGGGCTTAAATACCTGGAGTCAACCATACAAAGCAAGAGAAGTGAAGAAGAGAGTGGAGACACAGTGAAGAGGGTGGAGACGAGTGTCCAGGGGACAAGGATAGTAGTAAGTGTGTAAGGAAATGATGTATGGTTTGGAGACGGTGGCACTAAGAAAAAGACAGGAGGTGGAGCTGGAGGTGGCACGGACGAAGATCGTAAGATTTTCATTGGGAATGAGCAGAACGGACAAGATCAGAAAAGTTAGCAAAGTTGGAGAGGAAGAGCTGAGATGGTTTGGACATGTGTAGGGGAGGGACAGTGGATGTTTTGGGCAAAGGATTTTAAAGATGGAGCTGCCAGGCAAGAGGAAAAGAGGAAGACAACAAAGAAGATTCAAGGACGAGGACATGCAGAGGCTTGGTGTGACAGAGTAGCATGAGTACATGTCTACAATCATCAGTTAAGTTGTGTTTCCTCTGAGGTAGAAGTCAAAAATCCATCTTAGTGATTTCAGTTAGCAGAAGTGAGACTTAGCAGACAGCAAAGTGATGCTTGTCAGAGTGGCCAGCCCCATAACTCCAGTGTCCAGATGCCCAGGCTACTCTACAAATCCTCTGGCTCTACTCTGTGGATATATATAAATTCAGTGATGTTTCCAAACTTTACTGATTAAAAACTTCAGAAACGGTGTCAAAGACAGCGTCACAAACAGCCTATGTGTCAACATGGATGAGTTTTATATGTGCATGTTAAGCAGCTGACTGCAGCGCAGAAGTGAGGCATTTGATATTAGGTTATTTTTCTCCTTCCTCCTTGAGGCAGAATCAGCAGGAAGCCAGAAGAGCAAACAGAATGATGGAGCGCTGACTCAGACCGAATTTATTATCGTCTCTCTCCAAATATGTTCGTGCCTCAGTGTGGGTTAAAATACCGTTTTTAAATGTCAGCCTTTGCTGGAGAGCTGACGTAAAAGCGAATCATCAGTGACTCTGATAACTGAATACCTTTACCAGCTGTTATTAAAAAAATCCATTTTCTTTCTCTTTTTCCCCCATAGAATGCCTTTAAAAGGCTTTAGAAAAAATTATATATATCTATAATTACTTCACTTCATTTCATCCATTATTCCAGAAAATAATCAACATATTGACTGAGCATGAAAAGCTTTGGCTCGACTCAGACGTTCTGACAGTTTGAAGCAGAGGGACTAATCAGATGGTCTTACCTTGGTTGAGCAGCAGAGCTGTGAAGAAAACAGAGAGAGGAGGGCGTGTGGACAAGAAAAGAAGAGCAGTAAGTAACAGCGAACATTCAGGAGGGAAAGCACAATCAAAACAAAACTCCACAATGACAGCGCAAACCCGATTTCACAAGTGAGAGTCAATATTTACAGTTCAGTAAAACCTTTTTGTCTTTTATTTTGTCTTTACACTAAAACGTGAGTGCCTTCAGCGACGATCTCTTTTCTTACTCGTCTGTCTTTCAGCTGTTAGTGTTTTGTCCACATTAATAACACAAAGGACAGTCTGAAAAATCCTCAGAAGTTTAAAGGAAATGTCCCGTCTCCACATTACACAAAGGGTCTGTGTGTCGATGGATGAAAGATGAACGGCTGTCTCCCTGAAGACGTGTCTCTGTGTTCATAAGATAAGATGAAATTTTATCGATCCTTGTGGGGAGAGGGGGTCAAACAAAAAACAAACAAAAAAGCAAACAAGACACAAGAAAAAACGGAAAAGAAAAGACAACAAAATACACAAAATAATGTGCCGCAGTCCACCTGTTCATCTGGGACAAATAAAGCCCAGCTGCAGTCTGTGCTGCTGTACAGACTCTTCTGTGTATTTACTGAAGAGCTGTAACTTAGTTTTGTGACTAAAAACCTGAAAGCTTTGAAATGCAAAAAACAAAACAACAGTTTTAAAGTCGTGGTCGTCTTTGAGATCATTTTCAGACTCCTTCATTCATTCAGCTCAGTGGTTGGTATTTACCACGCTCCCTCCAAGCCCCCTTCAGACCATGCACACTGTGCGCTCTGTGATTTCATCACACACCTCAACCTTAGGCAGAAAGAAAACATTCAATTCTGTTTCAAATTGACCCAAATTGTGAGTGGAGGTCAGTTTTTGGGCCTCCACGTTCGAGCACTTTCCTGCAGATTTCACAAGAAGAGTTTGTGATGCTGGTGACAGGAAGACATGGAGCCTGCTCGTCATTTTTGACAATCAGAGCGTTGTGAACCATGAATTCATCCCCCAGGGTGAGACTGTCAACATGAACATCCTGTGGCATTTGTGTGACAACATTCAGCAGAAACAACCTGAGTGGCTCAGCGCGCGCTAAAAAAAGATTTGTTTTTTGTTTTTTTTGCAATGCCAACATGCAACACTTCACAAAAATGGAACAAAAAGGAAAAGGTTGATGGATGATCTCTTTGACACTCTAACCTGGGTAGAAGAAAAAGTACAAGTGGACATAATGAGACCTCTAAGGAGGGATCTAAGAATAGCTGCTATGCTGAAAACTGTAACAAGGTATGGATAAGACTCAGAGCATGAAGGCTCATCATCGCTGCAGAACAGACCCAACAATAAAATCCTCTGTTTTAGGGTGCTGCATATTTTATTAAATCTGAAAAAAATGTAAAAATGTATAGATTTCATTTTTATATAAGCTTGTTTAAGGCAAACTCTTAAACAAGCTTCATAAATGCAAAGCTCTGAAACTGCTTTAAATGTTTTAAGTCAGAAGAAAAATTCAGCGCCAGCTTTGTGAAAGCAAACATTTGCAGTACTTTGATACCTCTGCAGCTGAGTTTTGACGAGTATCAAACACGCCAAGGTTCAGTACTCAGCCCCGTCTATGATGTCTTGTAAATACAAAGCAAACATTTCTACACTGAATAACCGTCGACTAGCGCTTCTTTGAAGAGTCACGGTTAAAAAAACAATTCTAGAAAGAAAGTTGACTCAGTCTCAAAACACGTGACTCACTTTCAAACTTGTGCATCACGGAGCAACAAATGAGACAAAATTTAGACATAAATATTACTTGCATATCAAAAGAGCCTCTGATAATACGAGTCTGTGCATGTGGAGCACATTCTCTTTGAATTTCATTTATACTTCTCACTTTATAACTGATAGTCTGACTAGACGGCCTCTGCTCTATGTGGAAAGGACGTCTAAATCCATTTGTTTTGAGCAGGGATATGATGTCAGGCTTTGATGCATGTTTGCTGGTGAGTAAATCCATCAAACGAAGGGAAATGGAAACGTGTTATAGTCACGTACCTGAGATTCCTCTCTTCAGCCAGCGCGGCTCCTCCAGCACGATGAAGAAGTTTTCATGTTTTTCATATTCTTCATCATCAATTATCCTCACCTGGAGAGTCTGACTGCATGCACACACACACACACACACACACACACACACACACACACACACACACACACACACACACACACACACACACACAGAGAGAAAACTGTCAGTTGCAAACACATAATGAAGTTAAGCACTTCATCAATAGGTGATTTTAGCACTCGGGGCGCCTTCACCACAGGTCGTCCTTGTTATCGACGTGTTGCTATTGCAAATCTCAAGGCCTGTGAACGAACACGAACACACACACACACACACACACACACACGCACTGCAGAGGTCTGCCCTCCTGCTGTGTCTGTTCAGGACCTGCTGCTGTGTAAATCAGAGCAGGAGGAAGTGAAATGCATAGAAAGGACACAAGTTCAATAACTGAGTTAAAGGTGGGAGCTAGAGGCAAGACAGCAAGTCAGATTAAACAGACTCACAGAGGGAAACTATCAGTAAAGTCAGAGAAATATAATGAATAAGGATTGATGTCATGCATGATTATGCAATTATCAATTTCCAAAATACTGCATTTTAAATATTAAATACTGCATTAATGTTGAATAATGGGACTCTCACTTGGAGTGTATCTGCTCACATGGCATATGAAGAGTTCAGCTGAATATTTATGACTTCTCTAACATGACTGACTGGTTTTCAGAACCCATACCAAGAGAAATTAACTTTGCACTGAGGAGAAAAGAAGGCAGACACCAAGAATAGGAAAGAATAAAGTAACAGTGAGGCAGAGCGGCTTTAACACCATAATGACGGTGAGCGTTTGAGCGGTATTAGAAATGATGGGCTTATTTTAGAAGAGAAGAAGTGAAGGTGAAGTGATGATGACAAACCCTGTTAGGGTCTCTGAGGACTGCCGGACTGAAATGTCACCACAGAGAGCGACCCACTGAAGGTAGAAGAAAATCTACTGTGACAACACAGAGGACGAGATGGATGGGGAGAGAATGAAAATGAAGGAAGACAGGAAAGGTGTGGAAAAAAGAGTGAAAAGGAGAGGGAAGAAAGATGAGCAATAAAAGTGTTTAGTCTAAGGAGATCGAGATATGAGTATGAATGGATGGAATACAAAGTATGTATTCATTATGAAAAGAGAGCAAAACACTCCCTCATTCACAAGGGGTCACCGCCATGTGTAGCGCCGCATGTTTGATTTTGTAGCTTTTTACGCCGGCTGCCCTTCCTCAAAAACCTCAAAAGGCTTTGTGAGAGACAAAGAGGGAGAAAAAAGGAAAGGAGCTGGACCGATGCAATCAATAGTCAAGTCATCCTGACAGGAAAGCAATGTGGCGTGAAAATGACAGAATGAAGGAGCGAGGTGATTAGATGAGGTGAAGATGAGCAGAAAGAATGATCATAAAACAGCCCAGCAGGAGAGCTACGGCACCGCTGACAGCTCGAAACTTCCTTCCTACCTCGCTCATAAATCAACGTGACTTATTAACCTCTACTAAATATCCAACTGCTAACAGTTGTTAGTAGTTCTTTACTTTTATTTTTGATTTAGTAGTCATTAAATAGTCATGTAATAATTGCAGGTAAACAAATGTACATCTTACTAACAAAATGCAGCTCTGACACTCATTCCCTCCAGGAATAACTAATAAAACCAGGCCAGCTACTTCGCCTGTAGGGGGCGACACTGACATGTCTTCACCCCGATGTTGCTGTTACTTTATTTTCTTGCAGATTGTCAACTTTGGCATTTTGACCTGACGGCTGTGAGTCTGCAGAAAGTCTTCTCACTTCCTAAAAATAATTTTACATCAAAAAATAAAGGGCACACAAAAAAACACAAAAGCTAAAATAATTACTTTAATCTGCTTCTAGTCAAAAGCTCAAACAGCTGATGGCTGAATGTGATTCTGTTATTATTCTCTGCCACCATTTATATGATGTGAAATCCAAATAGTAAATACCTTTAGGAAGTATTTTACTACCCCGAAGCCCAGTAAAACCTCTAAAAATGGAAATATACCTATTCACTCAACCCCTCCTCTTGAAAACTTTGTGATATTTGCTATTTATTATATTTATTTTGGATTTCACACTCATAATGAGCAAATTTCTGCAAACAACAAAATATGGCCAGTCTAATTTGCACACAAGTCAAACAATGTTCAGACATTTCTTTATTAATTAAACAGATTCATGAAAGGTATAAACTAAAGGTTCCTTTTCAAATAAATTTTAAGCAATGATTTGTTCAAATTCTGTGTTTTCAGATGTGCAAACAGTGCTGGCTGTGGTCAAGCAGTAGCAGTCAGCACAATCTAGAGCCAGAGCAGTGCGGAGCTGCAAAAAAACCTTAAAAGATGTGAAACACCAAGTCCTGATTTCAGCAGAAAGCTGGTGACATGTTATGGCCAAGAACAAAACTACACCCTTGAGAGCTGGAGTCCTCTCACAGAAATGAAATGACTGCAGAGGCATGAATAACTCTGGAGCTGCACTCAGAGAAGTGTTCCCCCCTCAAATGTGCATCTATAGGAACTGCATCATCGGTCATCATGCAACTAAATGTAGCCACACAGAAACTTAATAAGGTCACAAGGGGCAAAAAAGGCACAAGGTGGGAGCTTTGAGTGAAAGCTGACATTTTCAGACACGCTGACCGGGCCACGATTAACCAGCGGAACAACAAACGGGAATAAATCCCTCCTCAGGAGCAGAGCCGAAGTGCTGCTTCACAGAAACATGCTGAGATCTCCCATCACCAAACCTGTCTCACTAAATTCACTGTCCTGCCAGTCAGTGAACCTGTTTACATCAATGTGGAGCTCCTGGAATCAATATCACACAAGCACGAGTCGTCCAAACTTGTCATAAGTGCTACACAGTTCTAAAAAGGAGAAAGGCTCTCGTGTCAAAAACGAACAATTTATTTGACAGCTAATCATTCAGCAGATCCCATTACAATAAAACACATGTAGCTTGACGAAACTCTGACACCAGCTGCAGACGGCACTTCTACAAGATAAATTTAATTATAGCCTAACATCAACTTACGACAATCACGTTCATTACTCAGTCTGTTGCCTGTGAGGTTTGTTATTGTAGACAGAGCTGGACGTGAAGACTCATCCTATCGAAAGCTCAAAGCACCCTCACTGGCTCCCTTCAATGTGGAGGAGAAGCATCTGTACGCTCCCGAATAGCTTCTCTCAGGAGACCCCGAAACGCTGCACAGTGCCATCTGGTGGTGCGACCCGGCTACACAAAAAAGAGCTGCTACACCAGGGGTGGGCAGTCTCAGTCCACGAGGGCCGGTGTCCCTGCAGGTTTTAGATGTGTCCTCGAACCAACACAGCTGATTTAAATGGCTAAATTAGCTCCTCAACATGTCCTGAAGTTCTCCAGAGGCCTGGTAACGAACTAATCATGTGATTCAGGTGTGTTGACCCAAGGTGAGATCTAAAACCTGCAGGGACACCGGCCCTCGTGGACTGAGATTGCCCACCCCTGTGCTACACTATGATATAAAATACAACCATATACAACCTGACTCGTCAGGTTCTGGTCGATTCACTCCAACACTATCGTGCAGTATAACGTGACACAAACTCAGAAAAGATCCAGCATGAGCATGCTGAGCCTGCCCTCGGGTCAGCTGTGATGAATAATGGATAGGACTGTCGTCTGGCAGGCACAAAGGTGAGCCAAAGAGAGTGTGAGGTGGAAGAGCGCTGAAAGAGGTGAAGAGAGAGTAATGGTAAGAGAAGACATGTGAATAAACATCACAACGAAGCACGCAGCAGGTAAAACCTCCCTCTGCCCATTCCTCTTACTGTTATAGACGAGTTCAATAAAATATACATTTAGCTGGAGTGAAGAGGTGAAAGCATAAATTTCTAATCAATAACAACTTATTTTTAAAATCATACACTCTCTTTACTCCATCCCCTGAATTATTCACGATTCAAAGATCCTTATCCTCTTTTGTGGGCATAAACATGCAGAGCAGCGAAGTCTGAAAGTGAAAGATTATTTGTTTTCCTGCATTTTCACTAATTAACAGGAGGCCAGCGGGCTCTGAAATACTCAGCATTTCAAGTGAACAGGACATACATCACCTGAGTGAATACCATCCTAAATTAATGTAATTAGTCAGATTATAAATCATTATTCCCCGTATAAACAACCAATCACTTTTTTCTTTCTTGCTGACATTAATGCAAAAAAGATCTTCGATGGGAAAAAAGCTTCGGGTTCCAGAATGAGCAGATTTATTTGATAAAATCTGCAGTAGCACATTTTATCAGCCCAGGAAGGGCTTTTCATGCAATTGTTATTGTTGGTATGTTTGCACAGTTTCATACAGGTCTGTGTTTTTGTTGACATGCAAACCTACTGGACATATTTACAACTTTGTTTACAAACGTTTCTGTTCTTATTAACTACAGGAGGAAGAAAAAGAAGCAAAAAAACCAGAGAGAACTAGAAAGAAGCATCTATCCACATCAACTGTCACAGATTTGGCATGAAGTGTAATTGTTGTAACGCTTTCTTGTTAATGACACTGGTCTTTGAATCCCCAGTTTCACAGGTACTCATCAGTCACTGCTCTGAAATATTGCTAATCATTAACAGCATCAATACCGTCATCAGTGAGCGCTACTTCGTGTGTCTTCCTGTTTGTTCTGAAATCAATTTCCTTTGTTTTTTGGGTCTCTAACTGAAGCAACCTACCCTGACACTAAATCGTTGTAGTTTAAAAAAAAAATCTGTTTCATCTTTAGCAAATTCCACTTTAAAACATTAGCTGAGGTTTATTCAGCCCTTTAGTTTGTAGATAAATTATCTGAATTTCCGGAGTAGGACCATGGCTCCAAACACGGATCTGCCAGGCCAGGACCGCCACCAGTCCCCATCAAGGCCTTCCCAAACCACAACTCAATTCTCGATTAAGCCATTCGCCTTTATCTCCTAAAAAATGCTGCCAAACCTAAAATGAGTACGTGAGTCCAGCTAGTGAAATAATATGTAAATGAAACAGGACAGAGGTAACACAATATTCTATGTTTCATGTTGTATAGAAACTTAATAGTTTCCCCCACATATTCTGATTCTGATCGTGATGTTAGTGGTACTGGGGATGGACGGGTGCATGCAGTCACATGCATAAGGGGACAAGAAATGAACAATACAGCGTTTAAGATTTTCATCTGCAACTTCATTGACGAGCAGGTTGTGGGAAGTAAATTACAGCAGTCTAATCAGCTGCTGGTTTAGTATGTTTCTTGTAGCCTGGATGAACTTCTGGAGCTGGTAGTCCTTGTTCTGCTCTGCATAGCGCCACATGAAGCAGTTCTCCACCTGCTTCATGTGGGTGTGATAAGAGCTGCCCTCCAGCAGGAGCAGAACAAGGACTATCATTACCATTAGACATTAAGAGTCTACAAGGTGACGGTCGAAGGCTGCTGAGTGATACTGAAGTTCAGCACAACAGGGACCTGTTCATAGTCACGGTCACAAGATGGTAAAGACTGGAACTATGTGGTTAACAGCAATTTAATTTTCAAAATAGAAGCATTAGATTTTCATTGGTCGTGTTAGATGTGTCCACTCAAATGTTTCTATTCAAATTGTGGAAAATGTTTCTCCACTCTATTAGTTACATGTCAAAAACTAGAACACTCACTATGTGTTAATAGACCTCTCTGCATCGAATCATATCTGTTATTAATCTCTGTCTCTCTTCCACAGCATGTCTTTATCCTGTTTTCCTTCTCTCACCCCAACCGGTCGCAGCAGATGGCCCCGCCCCTCCCTGAGCCTGGTTCTGCCGGAGGTTTCTTCCTGTTAAAAGGGAGTTTTTCCTTCCCACTGTCGCCAAAGTGCTTGCTCATAGGGGGTCATATGATTGTTGGGTTTTTCTCTGTATTTATTATTGTGCGAGCTACTGTACAATATAAAGCGCCTTGAGGCGACTTTTGTTGTGATTTGGCGCTGTGTAAATAAAATTGAATTGAATTGAATTGAATTGAATAGAACAAGAACAGGATGATGTCATCTTGACTCACCTGGTCTGGTCGTTGGTGAACTCCAACTCTCCTCGGGCTTCCTCGAAGTCTTCTCCAGCCTTGGCGGTGCCTGACTCGGTGTGGTACGGCAGGATGACTGTGCCACGGGCGCCTGAATTGCGCACCACCGTCAACTCCATTGTGCCCACGCTCTCACTCACGCGCACCATACGTTCGCTAAACGTGAAGATGCCAGCATGGTCGTCATCCAGGATAGTCACCGTGGCCACCAGGGGCTCCATTAAGCGAGCTTTGGGTGTGGCACCCACTTCGTCGCTTTCAAACATCCCCTCTGCATCACCAACACGCAGATTCAACAGGCGGACGAAGAAGTGCTCGTCCTCTTCAAATATGTCATCATCGATTATGCCAATCTAGAAACAGAGAGATACCAGAGAACAGCGTGAAACTTTAGCTACAAACAGGCGAGTGTGAGTGAGATTCCTGTACTGATTAATAATTCCTGGTCAGTTTTTATGCTTTGGATTTTAGAGCAAAGCCCAGTGAGTCCAGAAGACAGAATAAAAGAAACATCTCTGTTCAGTGTCCTTCATGTGTAATTATTCATTACTCAAATTTTGCATGAAATAAAATGTGATTCCTGAGCAAATCCTATTAGTGAATAATAAGAAGCTTCGGAGAGCTCTGGAGGTGGAATTATATGGTCAAAGAGTGAAAATGTCTCTATCATAGAAGGCCACTCCAACAAAGATCCCATTATAATGTGGAATGCAGTCATGCTACATGCGCTGAATTTAAACTGAACCCTGCTCAGGATGCTTAAGCGCAGTGTTGTTGTGTCTGGATGGCTGAGGTGAATATCAAGAGCCAGTCTTCTTCCTCAGCTGCCAGTTATGTAGCCAACTCTATGAGATTGTTATGATCCAATCATGTCACTGCACATTAGCAGGTGGCAGGTGGGGATTCCCAAATCAGATCAGGTCAGTATTAAAATCCGATGAGCTGCTGCGTGTTCAGATCTGGAGTCCAGCCAAGCTGCCACAGATGGAAGTGTATAAATGTGACTTCTTCTTGCAAGATAAATAAACACTTAAAAAATACTAAACATCCAGGAGACATGGAGCTTCACTGTAATCCATAATTTTCAGGATCTATTGCCCAACCAGCAAAGTCCGTTTGTTTCTATAACACATTAAAAGACAATAAATGTTAGCCAACGTACTGTACAGCCAGTAAAACCATCGAGCAGTGGGGGTAAATGATACTGTGAATTAAAGCTAGTCTGAAAGTGAAGAGGTCTGTGAGAAGAGGTAAAGTTAGTGAGTTAATTGACCTAATCTGACGTGGGAGGCTATTCCAGAGTGCTGGAGCATTAACTGAGAACACCCGTTCAGCTGTAAGAGCCAAGTGGGAATTAAGAATAGCTGAAAACTGCTGATCAATGGACCCGAGAGAGAAGCATGGAAGTAGCAAAGATCTGATAGGTAACCTGGATTAAACCCCTGCAAGCACTTATATATGAGAAATAATGTTTTTAAAATTGATCCTATACATCACCGTCATACAAATTCAATGATTTAAGAATAGTTGAAATATGATCATGCTATTAGTTTTGCTCAGTCCAAAATATAACAAACTACAGTCATCAAGTCTGGATGGGATAAAGGCATGAATGATATTTTGAAGCTCATTAATAAAAAGAAATTGTTTAAATTTACTTAAATTTAAGACAAGAATCAAAAACACAGAAATTCTTTAGCTGAGGTTTGAAACATGATGTCAGGGACCCAAGAAGCATGTTGGGGTCGTCTCTGTTTCCTTTACATTATTGTAGGGTCTTTACTTCACAATATAAAGCACCATCAGCCAACTGTTGTGGTAATTTGGTGCTATATAAATAAAACTGAATTGAATTAAAGTAATAAGAATAAAATTAGTCTGATTTTAAATGTATTTCTCTTTGTTGTCACAGTTGTTTTTATACTGTTCCCTCGTAGTGCCAAGAGTACAGCTGGTACACTTTTTATGTGCTGACAAATTACATAATAAACTGTAAATCTGTAAAACGTGGACTTACAAAAACATTGTTTTTAAGGCATTTGTTAAATGAAAATGAAACATGAAAAGATCATTTAAGTCTTCAACTTAAATGATCTTTTCATGTTGTTTTTAGACAGTTTGGACAAAATTAAATATTTGAAGACATCAGCTTCAGGGAGTTTTACAGACTGATTCATTAAATGAATATCAGAATCAGAATACTTTATTAATCCCTAAGGAAATTATGGGTTACAGCAGGCTGCATGCTGGTTGGAGCATGCGCACAAACAAAGGACCCCTTCCGACCATATTTGGGCCCATCGGCCGAACAAGACAACAAAATATGAGAAATCATATCAATGCGTATGTGTATTGTTACAGTCAGAATTCCTAGAGTAAGTTTTATTTTTATTTTATCTTGGTTTTGTATTTTCAATCTATTTCAGTTTCACTGAGTTTCCTTTGTGAGTTCATATTAAGTTTTTCGGTCATTTAACTCTAAAATTATAAAACTAGCAAAACCTAGCGACAAATCGGGTAGGATGCTTGCCAGCCAGTTAAGGGGCTTCCAGGCAAAACAACATATCACAAAGATTAGAATGGCTAATGGTAATATCACTTCGGATCCTTCCAAAATTAACGATACGTTTAGGGCTTTTTACTCCCAACTTTACACCTCTGAATTCCCGCAGGAAAGCACTTTAATGGATAACTTTCTAAAGACTTTGAATGTACCTATGCTTTCCTCTGATAGTAAAAACAGATTAGATGAACCCATCACGCCAGAGGAGCTGTGTGCAGCCATTTCTTCACTGCAGCCTGGAAAATCCCCTGGTCCTGACGGCTTTCCCGTAGAATTTTTCAAAGCATTTTCACCCTTGCTTTTACCTCAACTACATTTAACCCTCTCCGACTCATGGAAGTGTGGTAAACTTCTGCCATCCTTTTACGAGGCAAGTATTGCTCTTGTCCCAAAGAAAGGTAAGGATCCTGTGGAATGCTCATCCTACAGGCCAATTTCTCTATTAAATGTCGATGCTAAAATTTTGGCCAAAGTTTTGGCACGTAGACTGGAAAATATTTTGCCCTCAGTTATATCCGAAGATCAAACAGGCTTCATTAAGAATCGTTACTCTTATTCCAATATCCGCCGACTATTGGATATATTATACACCCCTTCCAGTCAGAGTCCTGAGTGCATTCTCTCCTTAGATGCGGAGAAGGCATTTGATCGGGTCGAGTGGAAATATTTATTCACAATTCTAGATAAATTCAATTTTGGATCGAAATTTATTTCATGGATAAGGTTATTATATATGTTCCCTAACGCTTCAGTTTTTACTAATTCCATACAGTCACAGCCTTTCAACCTCCAACGAGGAACCCGTCAGGGATGCCCCTTAAGCCCTCTTCTTTTCAATCTGGTTATAGAGCCACTTGCCATTGCACTCTGCAGCTGTGGGGAGATCGATGGGATCTGGAGGAAGGGTGTTGAACACAAAGTATCCTTGTATGCAGATGATCTCTTAATCTTTATCTCAAACCCCAAAATATCTATACCTGCAATGCTCTCTCCATCTCTTTGGTGGGAAGAATCAACTCAATCAAAATGAATATACTTCCTAAATTTTTGTATCTCGTCCAATTGTTATCAGTATTTATCCCCAAATCCTTCTTTGATTCCTTGGACTCAATTATCTCATCTTATATATGGAGAGGTAAACGCCCTCGATTGAACAAGGCTCAACTCCAAAAACCCAAGAGTCATGGAGGCCTGGCACTGCCTAACTTTCGATATTACTATTGGGCAGCAAACATGCGCTACATTATATCTTGGCTTTACTTCCAAAACAAAGGTAACTGCCCGTCCTGGGTGCTCATGGAGTTGAACTCAACCACAGGCTCTTCTGTCCTGGCCCTGATTGGATCTTCACTCCCCCTTCCCCCAAACAAGACAATCGATAATCCAGTTGTCTGGCACACGGTGAGAGTGTGGGCTCAGATGAGGAAGCATTTTGGATTAACAGGCTTCTCCCTTCTAAGTCCAATTTTTTTCTAACCCTTTTTTTCAGCCATCATTATCTGATCCTATATTTCGAGATTGGCATGACAGGGGCATGACATGTTTCAATGATCTGTTTTTTGACAATACCTTTGCATCTTTTGCTCAGCTTTCCCACGTACACATCTTTTCAGATATTTGCAGACCAGACACTTCCCGGTAGCACCAGCTGCAAGCCCAGAGGATATGCTCCTTACCCTAGTTCCAACACGTAAAGGGTTTATCTCTCTTATCTATGACAGGCTGGTGAGCATGAACGGTTCTTTGATAGATCGGATTAAAACAGCCTGGGAACAAGATTTAAATCAGTCCTTGTCTATGGATACATGGGACTTAATACTCAAGTTAGTTAACTCCACGTCCCTATGTGCCCGCCACTGTCTTTTACAATTTAAGGTTGTGCATAGGTTCCATCTCTCCAAAGTCAAACTACCTCGTATGTATCCGAATGTTGACCCCACTTGTGGTAAGTGTGGGAGTGCGGAGGCTTCCCTTATCCATATGTTCTGGACGTGCCCTAGCCTTGAAGGATTCTGGAGAGATATATTTCAAACCTTATCCCTAATTCTTGGACACCATATGGATCCTAATCCATTAGTTGCGCTTTTTGGCACCACTGGAGAGGCTGATGCACGGTTGACCTCATCACAGCGTTGCATGCTCTCCTTCGCCTCCCTTGTAGCTAGACGTGCAATCCTACTAAGATGGAGAGGTGCCCCTTTGCCCACCCAGGCTCAATGGCTGAGGGACCTTATGTAGTATCTGAGCCTTGAAAAGATCCGGTATGCGATTAGTAACAACAGCGGCAAGTTTTACAAGGTGTGGGGGCAATTCCTGAAATATTTTTCCAGCCTCCAGGTTGCGAACCCGACTTCCAGCATTACTCAGTAAATCCTCCCCCCCTTCTTCTTCTTTTTATTTAGTTATTTATTTATTTATTTATTTTTAGTCATTTGTGTGTTTATCTGATTTTGTTCTTGTTGTATCTGCGATGTTGTTTTTGTTTGTTTGTTTGTTTGGTTTTTTCCTACCTGGCCTGAGGGATAGGGGTTCTAAGTGGTGTGGGTAGGGAATAAACTGATGAAAGCAATTATAAGACATGTGAGTGTGTCATTAATCTGTATTCTAATATTTCAGTTCAAACAGTCACTGTGAAACTTGCTTGTTTCGTGTTTGACAATTCTGCGTGTATTTGTTTTTCTTTGTTGCTTCAATTCAATAAAAATATCTTTGAGAAAAAAAACTAGCAAAACCTCATCAGGCTGGCTCTGATAACAATGTAATTAGTCTGTCAAAGACTGAAACTAAACACACATTTTTATTTGATTTTAGTTAGTTTAGAGAACAAACAATATATTTTTTAAAGATTCATTTGGGCTTTTATTATTTTCATTACAGAACAGCAGAGCAGACAGGAAAGGAGGATGGAGAGCGGGTGTATGGCCTGGGGTGGAGTTAAACCCTGTTATATAGCTTTCAGTTCGCTTACAATATTTTTTGATGTTTTAGTTTTGGTTTAGATTTAGTTACCTAGAATAACCTTGCTTATAGTACAGACATTGCTGTCTCTTGTTTTGAATGTTTCCTGTGCTAACTGCTGAAACATCAGTAAACCAAAGCTCTTCTTCATGAAATCGTATTTATTACCAAAGAAATGATGACTATTATTATCATTAAACTACAACTCGGTCACCGATGAAAGACTACCCCAGAGTGTTTATTTGATTCAGACAACAGTAACTCTCCTGTGTCATTTCTAATACAAAGCTGTGTTTTATAATTGAATGTCTCATCTCTGTTACTAATGGGGCCGATTTGCCTACTTAAGATACAGCACAGACCTTCATTCAATCAGCAAATATGAAGTGACAGTTAATTTAATCTTCATTACGCTGAAGGAGGAAACTTTATGCGTGGCTCTGTGTACGGCCACAAGCATAGCGCCTGGTCTGCAAATAATGCAGATTAAAAAATTGAACAAATGAGATTTTGTGACTTAAGTAATCAGACAAAGAAATGATCAGCTGCATTTATTTGACTGGAATAAACTGTGCTGAGAAGAGGAGACACGTTTTCAGAACTGCTAATTGTCTCCCTTTTTTTGACACAACAATTATGACTCTTCATTACAACAAAGAGTGCTGACAATGAGACCTGTTATTGGCTCTGTCAGATTGATCTCTCTCGTATAATCAGAGCCTGTGAAGGCTGCGGTGACCGTCACACAGTGGAACTAATGCGACAGAGAAAGTGGAGCTCTGGCAGAGAGCTGAGGTATTCAAGTTTAATTGGTTTCCCTGCTGCTCACTTCTAACTGGAACGGCGTTCGATGAAATCGGTGCTGGTGAAAAGGATGACACCGACCTTTGCAATATAGTTACTCCACATCTGGCCATCCGCTCACTCGTGGTGGAGGGGCCAATTTATGCTGCCAGTTTTTCAAATGTCCACACTTCTTCTTCTTTAATGTGGCGCTTCAGGCTATTGTACCACCCTCCACTCATCCCTACTTCTTTCTGATCTTCCATCAGATTTTGAATCAAAGCACAGATTACCTGGCTTACCATGTCTCCTTTTAATGCAGACAGCATGCAGCACTTTAAAGATTATATTCTTGGTTTCACATAAAAAAACACACATCTTTATTGTGTTATTTGATCCCAAATTCAAAGTTTTTGATATTTGTAGTATAAGATGGGGAACTCTGAAGCACTTCACTTGGACTGTTCATCAAAAACTAAACTAAAAACAGTTTTTTACAGTAATAGTGCTGAATTATTAGAAGCAGCAGGCAGTTTTTGAACTTTGAGAAGGAGGCAGTAGAAACACTTTCACTTAATCACAAAGGTACTTGAATCTTACAATAAAACGCAGAACTTAAATTAAAATGTAATGAGTGAGAAACACAAAAGCCAAGCTGGAAAAAGGGTTTCAACTCTAAATGTAAGTAAAAGCAAGAGGTACCAAGCTTTGTTAGTTATTTTAAACCCTTGATTAAATGAACAGGAAGAGACATTTTAATTTCAGTGGTTACCAGTGTTGGGTACCAAAGAAATTAGTAACTAGTTACATTACTAGTTACTTCTCTAAAAAGTAACTCAGTTACTTCAAGTTACTCGTTACTTTCAAAGTAACTAGTTACTAGGGAAAGTGTTTGGTTTTACTCAGAATTCTCTTGTTAATGTGTTGTGTCATTTCTGGATACCCAAAGTTTGCCAGTCTTCTAGCTTGCTTACTTGCCACAAGTGCACTGTGCCACCTACCAACAGAAAGGAAAAATAATGTGCACATTTCCACGAGAGAAATCACGCCTGGACCGTCATTGACCGCCATGATTCTATTCTACCTGCTTTTACATCCAACACAAAAACTGCAGTCGTGGTGCTTTTGATTGTACTCAGAACTTGGAAATTCTGCCTTCTGAATAGGAAGATGTAAAAAACACCAGACTGCAGATGAGCTGCATACAGGGCTGGACTGGGACAAAAAAATGATCAGCTGCATTTTGACTGAGACTTATAGGAAAAATCATAAAGCCTTTGAATGAAAATAAACACTGTTGTGACAGTGATGTACACTGTTCTGATGGTATATATGCTATCAATCTATCAATCGTTTGTTGTAAGACTCAGATAATTATTTTTTTTCAAAAGCGACATTTTAAATGAGAATAAGAATGAGACCTGTTTCTTTGTGCCCCCTCTCAGATTAATGCCCTACCTGGCCCCAGGCAACACTTTGCTAGATCCGCCCCTGCACAGTTACCAGCTGTCAGCTACACAGAAAAGGATCCTGGTGTTATTTGTCTCTCAGAAACAGTTCATAACTTCCTTCAATCATCATTCATGTCACCTAAAAGGTAAACCTGTTTCTCCATCACCTGTTCAGCTCTGATGATTCAGTAAGGACATCTCCTGGTTTCATCTGCATGTTTCCCTCTCACCAGATAACCAAACCGATATCATGACCAGCAGCTTTACAGCTGTGGCTCCAGCAAACATCAGCTGATACTAGCAATTAATATTAAATAAATTCTAACAACAGCTGATCAAGCTTAAACGTGGTGGAGGGGTTTATTACGCTGACATCCGCTGGTTTCCTCTTTCTGGCGCAAAGTGGGCGATAAATAAACAAGAGAGAAAAGCCGATCAGCTGATCATTGATCAGTTCCATGATTGAAGTAGAAACGGGAGAGAATGAGAGAAGAAGAGGCAGCTGTGCAGCTTCAGCTTTGTGTCTTTTCATTGCAGCTGAAGTCCGGGACAAACTGTGTTCCTTTTCACCTCAGTAAAAAACGCATCTTTTCTGAATACCAGACGATTCTAATAATTAACCGTATGAACAAAATAAAGTTCAACATCAGTAACATAGCACCCACCCAGCTGTATAGAAACTCCGTCATGCTAGCTAGCATGCAGTACGACTGTCAGCATACCGAAAACTAAACTCCACCTAAACTTGGTTTATATCTGACTCAGATAGACTGCAGGTCATATTAGAAGCTGAAGTTCAGTTCACCTGACACTCGGACCGGCGGCGCTTGGTCTCTCCTCTTGCCTCCTTTTCCTTCATCCACCTGCTGGCCTCCACCACTTGCTAATGTTATTGAATCTGTGGAAGCTCCGCGATATCCACCACAAAAGTAAGCTGGTAAAAGAGCCTATCTAAATCCCAGTAACGAGCAACGCGGTCCTGATTTTTGGCATAATAACTTTTACCGTGCTCGTTACCACAATAATAACGTAGTTACTGTAACGCGTTACT
The DNA here is from genome assembly GCF_013358895.1 of Oreochromis aureus. Lineage (NCBI taxonomy): Eukaryota > Metazoa > Chordata > Actinopteri > Cichliformes > Cichlidae > Oreochromis > Oreochromis aureus. The sequence continues at coordinate 4,472,367 of NC_052955.1, read as the reverse complement.
TAATAACGCGTTAGTCCCAACACTGGTGGTTACCAAGATACAGAAACTGTGTCTGACATCTGCTTGTTGACTTTTCTTCAGAAGACGTTTTAAAGGCTGGGCTGAAAATGGCGATCCAGCATAGTGTGAGGTTTTAATTTTTTTACACATAACTCAAACATCTGGATTTTTTAAAGCTTTAAGTTAGGGGGACATGAGTGCTTAGACCGACACAGGAAGTATCAGCTGATTACTGCCTGCATGGCTTTACTTCCATTAATTTGAGTGGGTGAATTGGAAGTCTCCATTAAGTTTGAGCTCTTCTGCAGTGCTTCGGTGGAATGATTTGTGCAGTGAGAAAGAGTTGATCAGAGAAGTCTCTGTATCAGGTTTGGAGAGTGAAAGTATTTTATTTAGATTAGCACTAATTAAAAGGCATCTGTGTCTTTGTGATGGAGCTTTAAAATGTCCAGAAGCAGCTTGTTAAACAAACTTGCTAGTCTTAGTTAGTATATAACTTAGCAGTGAACCAACATGTGAGAGGTGAGTGATAACTGCCATCTTTGGGGTTACAGAATCGCCACAGGTTTCAATTCAGGAATATTTGATTATCATCTCTCATTTTTATAATACTTTAATTTTATGTTTACAATTTCAGCTGCTCATAGATTCTCAGCAAAATCCGTGACTTTCTGCTTTACATTCATATGTTAGCAGGAACAAACGTAACCCACATGTAGAAGCAGCAGAATGAGCAGTAGTAGTGTGACTAGAAGCAACAGTATCTTTCCCTCCCATCCGCGAATCTGGGCTTCTGTTTTTCCACAGCCTTTGTCTGTCTCTCCTCCCGGGACTCTCATTATGTAGCTCCTCATCCCTCTCCCACCTCTTTCTCCTCGCTTTGATCTCCTTGGAAATCTTCCCAGATTTCACAGTCACTGTGGAGGAAGCCTGCAGAGAGTTTGTGCATCTTTATAAAGTAAAACTCTCAGTCCAGAGCTCCTTCTGCACCAGAGCTGGTGACTTGCCGTGTGTAGGTCTGAATTAGAAAATCAGCTGAATTAGAAATCTCTTCACCAACTTGGAGCTCAAAGCTTTTGGGATGAACTGGCAGGTCTATTTCATAATGCATATAATCAGCTATACAGTTTCCCACAGGGATCATTAAAGATTTAACTTATCTCCAATTCAATAAATCTAATTTAAAATTTAACATTGAAGTTCCCTCATTGTCAAACTCATCTCACATCTGCCATGATGAAGGAAGAGAGCACTCTTAAACTGTGTCTGTGTCGTGGTCACTGCTGTGTCCTCACTTTTCTTTTTGTTCCTCCTTTGTGCTTCGAACACTTTTCACTGTTTCTCCTGTGCATCAGTGTCTGAGCCTCCCTCTGTCTGTGTGTGTTCATCTGTTTTTGCTTCGTCCCTTTCAGACTTTAAGATTTATAAGACTGCTTCAATGTTCAAGCTTCAGCCGTGTCTTGTTTCCCTGTATTTCTATTTCTGCCTCTATGAAAGCAAAACTCTTGAGCTTCTTGGATCCAAATGGCCAACATTAACATACCAAAGCCTGTACAAACACAGGGAGAACATGCAAACTCCACATGGAAATGCTCAGCCTGAGTTCAAACCCAGCAACACTAATGCTGCAAGCAACACTGATAACTGCTGAAAGGCATGCTACATACAGTTTCTGCATCCATAAGAGCCATGCCAGGTCAGCTGGGGTCTGAGTGATGTAACTTTTAACATCAGATGGTGAGGACAGGACTCCCTGCAGTACTTTGTGATTGTGTAAACTGGCCTGAGCTTATATAAAAGGAGCAGCTACTCATCCGTAGTGTCAGCAGCTGTCCATGTCCCCGACAAAGTATAAGCCCCACCTGAGTCACTGTTGTTGTGTTCCTGTGATTTTTTGTACACGGTTAACCTTGTATTTCTTTGTTTTTAATAAAAGGACGATTAAAGGTGTTTGCTGTCTGTCTGTTTTTATAAGTGTCAGGTTATCTTCTCTTCTCAGTCTTCTAAACTCACCTTGATCTCTTTGCGAGTCTCTCCAGGCTTGAACACCAGCGTTCCTTCGGTGTAATCGTAATCTGACCCAGCGTTGGCCGAACCATCTTCTGTTCTGTAGTCCACATAGAAAGTGTTCTCTCCCAGACCACCTAAACAACAGAAATAAAACAGTTACACTGGATATATTACACAATATTATTTCTGTTAGCTGTATCTATCTGTACTGTGATGTTCACACTCTTATAAAACCTATATAGGAAGATAAGCTGACTCTCAGTTACACTGGTTTTTGCATTTATGTTGCAGGTTTATGTTGGTCTTTTTCAGCAGCAGTTTTTGTTTTACTTGTGACTTCAGAACTGAAACCAAAGCGCTTTGAGGCAGCTGTTGTTGTGATTTGGAGCGATATAAATAAATAAATACATATAAATAAAACTGAACTGAATTTAACTGAAATACATTTTTTCCACATATCTAAAGAGAGCTCTATTTTAAATTTGGATGAATTTAGACTTCCCTTTACATCTTAGTCATTGTCTTGGACTGTCTGAATCTATTCATGGCTAAAAATGAAAGTGGAAACCAGACCTCTGTACGTGAATGCTAATGAGTGAGACAAACGAATTTAAGAATTTGAAGGAAATAGTCATGAATCTACAGGCTGAAATTTATGCATCTGGATTTTTGACACCTGAACGTTTGTGTGTGCGTGTGTGTGTGTGTGTGTGTGTGTGTGTGTGTGTGGGGGGGGGGGGTATCCTATTCAGCTGTATTATCTATAACTGTCCATCAATCAGTGCCTCCCATCTGACTGCCTTAGAATCAGGCATATATATCAGAAACTCTGGCATATTTAATAAAGCTGTGTAAAAAAATTGCTTTCATACTGTCACCACTTTCCGAGCTACAGGCCCACTAAGATCACACAGGTGGGTCAAAATGTGCTAGCTCGTCATTGACAGTCACTCCAAAAAACCCTAAAAACCTTTTCTTGGTATTCCCTAAAACAAGTTACGTGAAATTGTTCCAAACTGCTGTGTTAAAAAAAGGGAATTCTGTTTGAGGATGGATTGTGCATGGATTACTGCAGGCTCAAGTACTTCTTTTATAAGTACTTTTACAAGTAATTAATTGTCTTGCTTTAGGTTCAGTGGAGGAAACTGACCACAGGTCAGATAAAAGACATAAAAAGTGTAGATCAGATGTAGCATTAATTTGAAGAACAGAAAGATTTTATGCTTTATTAGCACAGCAGCTCTCAGCCTCTTGTCTTATTTATGTGGACTCATTATAAGCTTATGTGTAATTCATTTCGCTACCTTGACACACCACAGCCAGCATCAGAACGCCGCAGTTCTCCATGCACTGACTGTGAGGACTCTCAAACGAGATGCGGCTGCACACAGCCATGTCGTCGTCTTCTGGGGCCTCCTCATCAGCTACGACTGTGCGCCGCGCGTGGTCTGCTGCATGCTTCTTCAGGACATTTCCGGCTCCGATCATCATACGAGTTGCCTTCAGGGAGAGGAAGAGGAGGATAAGAGGAGGATGAGGGGTTAAAGGAACCAAGGAGTACAGAATCATTTTTAGAAGCCCTTGAACTACTTTATGCGTTCCCACAGTTCCGGACAACCTTGTGTGTTTACCTCAGGGCCTAAGAGAGAGAGACAGTGTGTGTGTGTGTGTGTGTGTGTGTGTTACCTGAATGCGGTAAAAAGCTCGGCTCTTCTGCTGGTGCAGCAGGGCGTAGTAGTTGGCCAGCTCAACCAGCTGGTCCAGCTCTTTATCAGGATATTTCTGCTTCAACTCCTTCAAGATACGAATCACCTGGAGGAAAGACGAGAGGACACAAATGCGCTTACGATGCAATCGACACGACACACACAAACGGCTCTTCATACAGTGAGAGATTCTCATCATGTATAGTGTCTGCAGACGCGATTCCACTCATATAAAAGAAAAGAATTTCTCACAGCCTCCAAGACTAAATCTTTTATATGTTTTCGGACTTTTTTTAGGTTACACATCTCAGATTTATGCACAGCTTTTTCAGGTCTTTGACTGGGTCACTGCAACACTTGGATTCTTTTCTTTTTCAGCCACTCAGTTGCAGGTTTGCTGCTGTGTTTGGGATCATTGTCCAGTTTGGGCCAAGCTTTAGGGCTCAGACAGATGGATGTGACTCCAGAGTACTTTGCTATGCAGAGGAGTTTCTGGTTGACTCCAGGTCCCGTGGCTGCCCAAATCATCACTCCACCACCCCTGTGTTGGTATGCAACTGGTATGAACTGCTGTGCATCGTGACCAAACATTGGTCTCGTCTGTTTGAAGGACATCGTTCCACAAGTCTTGTGGTTTTCTCAGACGCAATTTTCAAACTTAAGCTGTTCTTAGAATTCCTGGGAAGACTGAGGAATTGTGTTAACACACAACTAATCTCCAGACCAGCAAACTGTCAGAACTTCTGCTTTCACAGAGCTCATCACACTTGAAGATCAACTAATTAAGTGCAATTTGTTAGCATCGTCTGGCTGCTATTTACTCTCTTTTCCCCCCCTTTGGAAACAGTACAGCTACACTTAGTTTTTTACAAGACTGCATCAAGTCTTAGAGATATAAAATACAAAAAAGGCTAATGCAGAAATGTCCATTCTTTTTCAGTTTCTTAACAACAAAATCACCGCATCCTTTCTCTCTCTTTTAAAGGGAATGACATTTTAAAATAATAGCCTCCAACAACTTTCAAGCATTAAAAGAGAAGATGTCATCAGTTAAAGGAATAAATTACCCCTTTGCTGTCCAATGACAGTCACAAAAAGAGGCCTGAGTGCAATGTTTAATTACATTTGAGCACATTTAATAGATGAGTTGGTGCAGAAAACATCCCACATTTGTGCAATTTGCAAATGGTCAGTAAAATAAAACAAAACTAAACAAAACTAACATAACGCCGTTTCTCCAAAACGATATCCAGTCAGGCGATGTTTCACTTCTACCAGATACAATATGAATCAACAGTTATTATCCTGCTTCCTACTAAACGCCTTCACAATATAACCACATACTGTATTAGAATAGGTGAAGCTGATCTGGTGTTAGGATACATTTTTACATGTCACTTTGAAAAACATATAACATAACTCACTTTAGTCACTCTCATTCTCCACCAGGTATTCTGCAGATTTACAAATAGACCATTAAGCAAACACAAATATGGTAATACTTAAAATACTTCTTTTATTTTCTCTACACAACACGAAACACAGGTTGTTTCTGGCATTTTAATGGGACCTGTGAGCCTGCTTTTGAAATATGTAAAAATGTGCAGGTCTGACTCCCCTGATGGGCTGTTCTTTGTCTTGTCTTGTTTACAAGGACTGAAAGAGACAAAAACATGGATGCTGGGTATGGAAAATAGGTCTGTCCAACAGTAGTTTATTAGACAAGCAAGGCTCAGTCAGTGTAGCAGATTTTGATAAGCACCTTTGGCCTGTGCAACCAGGTGTTTGTAGAGAGAGGATCCAAATGCCTATCAGGAATCTCAGGATGCAAACAGGAACTTTATTTATTTTATAAATAAAAAAGAGAACAAAATGCTGTGCACAACACCGGTGGGAGAACCTGGAAGGAAGTAACTAAACTGAGTCACAAAAAACAGATAAGAAAAAAACTTGTAGACAAGCAACAGTGAACAGCGTGTTTGCTTGTTAGCATGTTGTTTTTTCAGTTATGGATGTATTTGCAAGGCTCAGTATGGCGTGATTAACTTTTAGAACTTGTTTGGATCTGAATCCAGAACTTTTGTGAAGGATTCTCTGTAATGTGGATTAAAACAGTCCTGCTGGATCCAGGGACTTGGGCCATATGTGGTCTGCCTTGGTCTGTCTTCCCTCTGAGAGCGACTGTTAGCAAAGAAGAAAATAACCCTTTTCAGTGTAACCTGTATGTGCTGCATATGCATGAAGGCAGGTTTCTCAGTAAGTGGTAGCTCAGTATCAATGAAGAGGTGAGCGGTCCTGAAGGGGCCACCTCACTGAGAGGAAGTGATGCCCACAGGCTGAGGCTGCGCTCTGCCTCCGCTCACATTTACGTCAAGTTTCTGCCCACACAGCGAACTCAGATAGCAAAACTGCAGGGGTGGAGTGCACTCGACACTTTCAGCTGGCTATCAGGGTGCGAACCTACCTAAAAGGCCATTTAGCGCACTATTATGAGCAGAATAGCGTTTAACCCTAGACTTTAAGGCCACTTTTTAACCCAAATCTCCTGTATTTAAAATGTCTTATTTCAGTACAGCGTGTGATATCTGAGCATATGCACCACACATACAGCCGAATTAGGAGTAAAAAAGCAAAATGTAATTAAATTTCTAAAACTCCAATTATGTAAGTGAGGGGCGTCTTCAAACTTGTCACCCAAGTCCAAGGTAAACTGTGAAAATACCTGTGAAAGGCAACAACTTTAAAAAGTCAATTTGAAGCATATTTTAGCTTAAATATCGGAATGATATTTTAAAACCTGGTGTAATCGGGCCAGAAAAATGATGAGGATGAGGAACTGTTTGTCTCTCAGTTCTTTCGGTCTGTCTAGCTTTTATTTTAATAAAGTTTCTTCCCCAGAGTCTCATTTCTCTGCTCTGACTCTCATTAAAATGTCCACATGTTAATTTCTCTGCCCTAACATTTCCATTTAAGCTTTTCTCATTTTCCATCCTCAATTCTAAATCAAGTAAATTATATTTATAGAGCCAAGTATTACAAGGTCTCCTCAAGGGGCTTTATGACTTTTTACTGTTGATAGATTTTCAGTTCAGATAAAGAAAAAGTTCTTTCTACTCCTCAAAAGTAAGAGCCATTAATCTCTTTCAGAGCAGACGTAAATGGGGATATTGTCATCTGCATTCCAGACAGGTGCAAAGCAGCGATCGTTTACAAAACTTTCAAGCTGACAAAAATGAGATTATAAAGTGCAGAACAAAGCATGCATGCTTCACTTGAGGAAATGGAAATTTAAACTGGAGCCACATTTATCTGCATTTGAGGCGCTTAACAAATTTATCAGACGAGATGTCATAAAAACAAGAAAACACAAAAACTTGTTCAAAGAACTAAAAGTTATGTTTTTATTTATGAGGCAAAATAACAAACTTTTTATATGTTTTGAGCCAGAAGCCAGAAATTAATGAAGCACAATATTCAAATACTTAAATTAAATCTTCTGTTCTGCTTTTTTGTAACACAGTAAATTTGTAAATTTAATAATTATATTTTAGCATTAAAAATATAATTTAGACTAAGGAGCTCGGGCCTGTGGCGGAAACCTTACACTGGGTGGTGTTTGAAATGTATTAAGCACTGTTGGTCAAGTTACTTACTTCCCCAAAAAAGTAATCCCGTTACTTTACTGATTACTTATTTTCAAAAGTAATTAGTTAGTTACTTTTTAAAAACACGATTGACAACCTGAATAGATAAAGCGATAGATCTTTCAGCCCAATTCTACTTTTTCTGCATAATCCATCATACAAAATGTAATCAAATGGAAACGTCTGTTTGTAAAACTGTAAACTTTAAATCTTTTAACTTTATGCATCAAGCAAAAACTTAATTATATGCAACATTCTCTGACTGGAAGAAATTTGTTTAACATTTAAACCTATTTTCTGCACATTCCAGCACATAAAATAAAATATGTTTTTGTGTTTACACTCAGTCTTTCAAATAGATGCAAGTAAAACACAGCAGAAAATAAATAAAATCAAAGACTGGCAGTCCTGTTGCTCTATTTTCACCTGTAAAGCAGGACTGGGGTAGGCGGAGGTTTACCCTGGTGCAGGTGTGCCGCAGCGGTCAGTGGAAAAATCATGAGTTTCTCTGTGAGTTTCCCATTACAGTCGTGGCGCACTCGCTGCTTGCTTGGAAGTTTAGGGGTTTTTTCAAGCTGTAAAAAGAAGTTTTCTTCCACGCACAACGGACACTAATGTTTTGTCACTTTTATGGAATCAAACTCAAAGTAAGGTCAGTACTTCCACACTTTAAACGCTGCACGCTCATACTCTCTCCCGCACTCGATATATTATCCATTGTTGATCTGCAGACAGCTGTTGTCACGAACGTCGCACTCGCTTACGTCACTGTCATGAGACATTCTCGCAAAAAATTCTCGCTATTTTAGTAACGCAGTAACGCAGCATTCCTACTTGAAAGTAACGGTAATCTAATTACCGTTTTTGCAATAGTAATCCCTTACATTACTCGTTACTTGAAAAAAGTAATCAGATTACAGTAACGTAACGCGTTACTGCCCATCTCTGGTATTAAGCACTGTATTTTTCTGTCTCCTGCTGAAAAATACATGATTTTTCTCCAGTCATGTCCTAAAACAGCAGAAAGTGCCGGTTTCGATTTTTCACCAACATAAAAATGTGGGAAATGCACTTATGAAATGTATATACTGTAAGCCAGATATGCACTGACCCCAGAGTACGAATGGATTTAAATTCTAAAGATTATATGAAAATGAAACACTTGTTTCTTAACTTCCTCACTTTGAACACAGATTTTCCCAGATGGCACTATGACGTTTTGCACAAATCAGAACTGCATCTGAGGAATGGAAAGAAAAACTTTGTTTGCATAGTGACAATGTTAAAATGTGCAAAAACAAGTTCACCAAAATAAGTTTTTGCTGTTTTCCTGTCTGTCTTCAGAAATATTTTTATTTATGTTTTGACTCTGGTTTGCTGAGCTGATGGTTGAAGTTTGCCCGTTATATAGGAAGACCTTTCAGACGGTTTTATGTAACAGATTATCTGGCGTGTAACTGAATCTCTCAAACTAACAGTCTGACGTTGTGATTCTGATGTTGTGCTTGTAATCAGATACTCTCCTATGCTGCTCTCTGAAGCTTCTTCCCGTCTCTGTCTCACCTCCTTGCGGCTCTCATCCAGCTCCTTGCTGCTTTCCACATTGACTGTAGCGCTGTTGGAGTGGGGCAGATTGGCTCCCCCTCCTGTTCCCACGGCTCCTGCTGCTGCTCCAATGTTGTTGGCTGCGGCGCCTGTGGTCCCGTCCTGAGTGCCGCCCCCACAGTTTTCAGCAGGAACCACAGCGCCCCCTCGCGCTGGGAACTTGCCATCTATGATCATTTCCATGCCGCCTTTGTTGGGTGTCAAATCCCCTTCAGTCTCGACAACGATGCCATGGCGCTTGTCGGCTCGGTAACGCTTGCCCATGTATTTGTAGAAGAGCAGGCGCCGGTCAGCGATCCAAGCCAGGATGACGCAGACAGGGAAGAAGAGCAGGGTGACCAGGGCCTCCCACACCTGAAACACACATGGACATTATAAAGTTAGAACTATTATAGTTAAAGATCGGTCATCCATCCATCCATCCTCTTAACAGCTTAAGTAACCAGGAGCTCTGAACCCAGGATCTACTTGCTGTGAGGCGACCTGGCCCATAGAGAAACATAAATTCAGTAAGTGGTCACATTTGGATTTACAAGTAAACAAACTACTTGTGTGCTGAAAAAGAATAACAGATATCTTTGCTTAGAAATTTGTCCATCAGCAGACAGTGTATGAAGCTAGGAAGAAGACGATACTAACATGTCTCGCTCCACATATTCTCCAACCTCTAAAACAAATAAAAGACAAAAACTGCTCCATGTCAAAACTCACGTCTCCTGCATAACAATAGTTGCATCACTTTGCTTCAAGTCTTCATGCTAGAGGGTGTATTTGAGAACTTACCAATTTACCAAAATGAGGAATAAATATCTGTTAAAATGTTGCCACTGCACCTCTGAGCTCACTGATTCTTTCATCCTCTCACACTGAGTCTGCCTCACCTCCACGACGCCCGGCGATATGATAGACAGGATAAGGTAGAGCCAGATGTAGGCGAAGATGCTCCAGAACGCGGTGATGAAGAACACCCGCAGATGTTTGATCTTTCGGCTCTGGCCATTGGGAATCACCCACACGCAGATCCCGATGATCACAAACATGTTGAAGGCGGCACTGCCGACGATGGTTCCTGGACCCAACTGGCCAGCCTTGAATTCGTGACCACACACCTGCAAAAAGTTTGTAACAGGGAGAGGGAAGACAAGTCTACTTACCATCTGCATCTCAATAAACGATACACAGAGTTACTGTGTGTGTGTGTGTGTGTACCTCTATAACAGAGAGCAGTATCTCTGGAGCGCTGGAGCCCAGAGCCATGAGTGTCAGATTGGACACTGTTTCATTCCAGATTCGAACCGTCGCCACTGAAGTTTCCCCGTTAGGCATAGTGATGGTCACCTCCTTCTCCTGTTGGCCCAAACACACAATTTGTGTTACCGTGCTTAATGTAAATAGTCTGGACTACGTAGAAGGATGAAGATGTAATTTGACTTTGAATATAGAGACTCGCTCTCTATTCTGCTGTCACTCCTCTTGCTTTAGGCGGATTTTCTCCCACGCCTACAGACACCAAATCAACGAGCACTGCGGCTGTGCCTACAAAACTAACATATATTTTTTCACTGTACCTTTGACAGTTTTTCAGTTGTGGTCAAAACTGAAAAAAATCTCTCAAATCTCTCCCCATTCATGTACACTGGAAAGCTAAAGTGAGGTTAGAGTGAGACATGCAGAAAACCTCAGCTGAAATTTTGGTGTTTAACCTGCTGCTGTGACCACAATTTTCACCCTACAGCCATCATTTTACCCTCAAAACGTAGCTATACTTATCTGCTTTTCAACAAGCCCCACCTCAAAGCCCACACATGTATACTTTTTGAACTACAGCCGTTTGTTTCAGAGGAATGCCATCATGAGCTTTCATTCACGAGGTTCCAACCAGTCTTGGAGAGAAAGAAAAAATCTTTTTTAACTCGCTCTCCTGACCTCTGTTTAAAGACTACACACACCTAAATCAATTGTATAGAGCACTTGTCGTGATGCTTACAGGTTTTAAAGAACACCTCCCTCATTTGAAAATGTTAATTGTGGATTGGTTGGTCATAGTCATGCTCCCTCCCCCTGCTGGGAAAACTAAACACTCCTGTGGTGGGTTGAAGTATAGCATGGACATGCGTATGACTTGGAATTTTCAGTATGGTCACCAAAACACATACCAATTTTACAATGTCCGACACTTTATTAGGCACACCTGTTTTCACTCTACACAAACAAGCTATTCATCTACATGTTTTTGCTCCCATCCACAGCAAGTTTGCAGTCCCACTGCAATTTCACCAGGAATTGCACATTCCTGGTCATCTGCTAATAGTAAACAGTAAAAAGTCACTGTTCCCACATGCTAGGGCTGCAGATAATGCAGTGGGTTGTACGGTTACCTCACAACAACAGTGGTCCTTTCATTTTGCATCCCAACTTAGATGAAGAGGGACAATTTTTCTTCTTGTTAACAAGAAGAAGTTCAATATCTCTACCTGCTGAGAATTTGCAGTGAGAAAAAATCTTCCATGTTCTCATCCAGTCCTGTGTTTTAAAAACGACCTTCCCATTCCACTAAACGGCATTTTTAGTTACATCTCAGGGATTCAGTTTTACAGTTTTAATACCTTACATTTAACAAGATAGGCAGTGTCATCCAGCCAAGTACAGTTTGACTTCCAGCTACTCACTCGCTGATTTTCAGATTAGATTTTCTTTTGGATTTAATTTTCACACTCTGTGTTGTTATATTGTAGGCGCCAAAACTACCAGGCTAAGTTTTCATTGAGGGAAAGGTTTGGATTCAAATACAAATGTTCATAATGTTAACCACATTAGAAGCTTGAGCTCCATTTTCAGCAGCATAAGCCTGAAAACATTAACAGAACTAAGAAAAATTTAAATAAAACATTAAAAGTCAAATATTTTCACAGTTCAAACATTTGGATGCACTTCAGTCAATATGACTTACACTATTTTTTATTAACTTCTCTCAAAAGGATTAACTTAACGTAACTCAAAAAAACCTGAGTTAAAAACTTGAAGTTAGGAAGCACTTTCTTTTTCCATCTAAACTCAACATTTATTACTGGCTGTGAAAAGGAATATTCATGTATGCAGGCTAAAGCTGATCAGCAAGTTTGCTTTTACTCCCGTTCCTCATTTCTTTCATGATAATCCGTACAGTCTATGACTGCAAAGAAAGGCAATACACAGAAAAGCCACATTGATAATAAAGGTGTCTGTGGAAAAAAAACAATCCACCAAAAAACCCCATTTCCCTCTAAATCACAATACAGTTTATCTGAATGGGAATGTAATTTTTCCGAGTCATGACTCTCTTGTCGTATTTATCTACACAGAGATAAAGAGACAGATTTATCTCTCTGCTTCGGCTGTATTCATCACCATTAGCAGTTTATTTGCTGACATAGTCTTCACTCTATTTACTCTGTGCATTCATTGCTTTGCATTCATAAATCCTCATAACAGGAGCACACACAGGAAGTGAAGTGTAGTGTAGAACATGTAGCTGCAGCATACTCTCCCACTGTCCATTGTTGACTGCCACAGCTGCAGTGTACAGATACACCAGCACTCAGACTGACTCGGAGCCCCACATACTCGGCCGGTAGATGGTGCAGACTCAGACTGACCGGAGCCCTGGCCGGTAGATGGTGCAGAGGTGGTGCTGTGCCTGCCACTGTGATGGATTGTGGGGTACACACTCAGATATGCGTGTAAACTGACCACGAAGGGGATGGATGAGCTAATGTTTCCTTTGCCTTCTACCACCATGCCTATTACTTTGTTGTCTTTCCCGTTATAGAGCTCCTTATCTGACAGATTTCTCATTACATTCAATCTCAGTGTAATTCCTTGAAAATGGATCCCTGTATATGTATCTGTTAGGCTCAGGGAATGACCTGAATGGAGTTGGACAGCTCTTGTGGAAGGACGAGTTGCGGTCAAGAGGCTCCACTAAAAATGATTTACTAAGCTGTCACTGGGACCAAATTAACCTGGAATGCATTTCACCATGCGATTGGTACTTTAAACTAGATGGCTGTTGTTTTCCTGCACAGCTGTTTTCAGCCTGGATGCCTGCTTAAATTTTCCAGAGTAAATAAATCCACTCACTAAAGTTTATTTTACTCAGAATTAGTTATTTGTATTTCTGGCCAACTTACTGAGGAGCATAGTCATTCATTGTTTCAATGAATAACTTTTAATAAATTTTTCCAAGTATTTAACACTTCTGCAGTGGCAAGCGCAAAGACTCACGAGACTGTTAATATATACCTTCAAATTCTTAATTTGATATGCTGTGGTTGGTTACTTCAGATTCTTGTGGATATGGTTTCTAGTGCTTGTGTGGCAGAGAACAGTGTAAAGGTGTAAAAGGAGTCAGACTCCTGCATTAAGATGCAAAAACAGGTCCCAACGAAAGTCAAACTAAACAACACTTACAAAGTAAAGACATCATGCAAAAAACATTTGAAACAAACATGAATCCACAGACAAAAGAGGCCTGGCAGAACACAGGAGGTCACTGGGAAATAACTCTGTGCTTGCCACGCAGAAAATGCACAAAGAGAAGGTAAGACTATAAATACACCAGGAACGGAATGGGGAATGAGAAACAGGATGGGGAACAGACGCAGGTGAAACTGTGTCCAAATCTGGAGGCTGCATGCTTCGAAGGACGCGGCCTTCATAGGGCACACCTTCACAGGCCACAAAGACCTCAGAGACCGGAAGTGTAGCCTATCAGCGCTGCCTCTGTTGCCTAGCAACCATGAAACTGGCAGCTAGAGAGGTGTTGGAGAGAGACAAAATCACTAATGTCATGTAACTTGTATTCAGCCAAATTTAATGTTATAAAGCGATATATATTTAAATGCAATGACTGCTTCCCTCAGACTGTCAGTCTGATGTCTGAATGCAACCTTCAAAGGATGCAGCCCCTGAATTTGGAAACACTTAATCAGCCAGTCAAGGGAAGTCAAGAAAATAAAATTACCACATGACATGAAAGAAAATTAAGCTTCAAAGCAAAACATGGTGGAACCAAAAGAACCGCAAAGAACATCTGAGAACAAAGTTATAAACACAAAGATGAAACAAATAAAGGAAGAGAAACACTGACAGAACCTCATCAATAACAAACTCAAAATAGAAGAAATAATAATAATAATAAACCAGGAACTGACAACTGAAAACCTGAAATCGAACTCAAATGATAACATAAAACTAAAGTTTAGTATTAGCAGAATGGTAAAGTCATGAAAACAGCAGTCCAAAACCCAAAACATACAAAAGTCTAAATCTTTAACCTCAAAATGACACGTGGTCACTATTCATGTTCAGGGTTTTTTTTAAAGTCTTAACTTCCTGAATGAAGTAAGCAATCTATAGTAACAAAATCTGGGTTGATTCAATATAAAATGTATATGTATGTATATATATATCAAAATCATGTAACATACCCTCTTTAAGTGCTGCACATTCAAAATAAAGAAGCTAACTCCTGTTTCTTATTGATCTCTAAGCCTCTGGTAATACCATCATACTAGAAGAAGCTGCTCCTGTATGTTTTTAAAGGTATCCTTGCCCTACTTGCCTCTGTTTGCAGAATACAAGCAGTCATTGCCCATCTGTCTGTATGCAGCTTACATGATAGAAGCGAGGAGACCGACTCTTTCCTGCTGCTGCGACCGGAGAAATGAAATGTGTGGGTGGAGTGTAATTGCATCTCCAAGGAGTTGAGCTAACACTGATGTTATCAGTCCTGTCAGATAACTCCAGCATTGAGCAATATTTTACTCTGAATGTGTAAAATTACTCCTTGGGAGCTGAAATAAACTCAGAAATGTTCTGTACTCAAACTTTAATAACTTGTTTTTTGCTGTTCTACCCACAACATGACAGAAAGGAATCATATGGAGAGTTTCGTGTAAGACAAAATCTTATACTCTGTAGATGTTAGCATCTTTTTTTAAAACCAGAAAACAGCTTTGATACTGAGAACAGCGTGTTAATGTCCCTGTTTCTCTCTCCAGCTGACCTTCATGTCTCCTCATCCTCCTTTCAAATTGGACCTCAGGGTCCACTGAAACTTCAAACTAAGGAGCAATCGTATTTTTTTTAAACATTGCTTATGACTGCAGAACCTCAAGACCTGATCCATTAAAAGCCACCTGGGGCACAAACACACACACCCTGTGAGCTGTAGCCCTGCAAAAACATCACGACAACTTTGGCAAATAACAACTCTGTCTGCTGACTCTGAAAACAGCTGAGGGTCATTTGCACTGTTAGGGTTTGCAGTGGAAATGGACAGAGGAGGGGAATCTATGAAATTTCCATTAAAGGAACTGTTCAGACTCTCTTTACAGGAAGGAGACGACTATATGATGAAGCACACAAATTCACTTCACAGGTTCCAGCAAATCATTTATGCCTTCATTGAAGACGGGAACACAGCTTTATTAATGCATTAACATGAAGTAGGTCTATTTTGAGGTGTTTGGTGCACGGTCAGCAAAGAGTCTGCACTATAGCTGAGTGAAAATACTCGACAGGTGGAAGCTTTCTCTTTCCTTTCCTTTTGGATAAAGCTTGTAGTAAGAGCTGGATCAGGTGACGCTGAACCATCCTTATAGACTCAGGCTGCTGGGGGACTTCCCATCATGCACAGAGCACTCCTCATCCACTCCCCTCTTTTCACTTTTCCCACATCTTTATAGACTACTATCACATGTCATTACATTTAACTTTTCTCTCTCCTGTAGTTTGCATTTTTCCTGTTTGTTGCTCATGTTCTCTCTTTTTTCCTTTTTTATTCTCCTTTTTTTCCTCGGGGAGGGGCAGCCATCTGCAGAGACTGGCTCCTCCCCCACTGTTTCCAAGTGCTGCTCACTGGGGATCGTCTGTTGGTTTTCTCTCTAATAATGGTGTTTTTTAAACTTATAAAGCACATTGGAACACCTATTGTAAATACATTCGGTGTAATTGAAGGTTAATCGAAAAAACTTTTCCATCACAGATGTGTGAACAGCAATTTTTGCTGCAGTTTCATGAAATGGTCCCAGATTATGCCGGCACACGGTCTGATGATAGCGCATCATGGTCGGTATAATAGTTCATGTTCATGGACATAAACCATGTACCTCCAGGCTAAAAGAGCAACAAAGGCCAAATTAGGAAGTGGAAGATCATAACTTTCTGATACACTACCATTTGAATCCCACCTTGCTTCATATTACTAGCAGCTCCATAGTGTAGTGGTTCACACATTTGCCTAATAAGCAGAGGCCTCCCAGGAAAAGACACAAATGCTTTGGGGGTTGCATCAGGAAGGACATCCGGTGTAAAAATCGTCCAAATCAAATACACGAAGCTATCAGCTGTGGAGACAACCTCGTTAATTTCTTTGTTATTACAACTCAAAATAAATAAAGGGAAGGCAGTTTGTAACTTGGATTGATCAATATCTTTGTGCACTTTTTTAAAATTACAAATTGTAGGTTCAGCTGTTGTTGATGTTCAGCTTCACTTGCTGCTAAAGCATTCTTACTACATTAATTAACATTTCATGGTTCTGGTTAAAATATATTCACCTGGTAACGGAAAACAGTTTTTTTTAGGTTGCCTGTCGTATAAAGACACATGGCGCCTTTTAAACCTGCACTGACTGACACAAAGAAAATATGGGCAGTCCTGTGTTTGTGAAGAAACAGATGATATTCATCCCGATTTCCTGATTTGCCATGAGACTGCACTGATGTGAAAGGTGTGCTTGAGTTTTGATTCCATGTTTCTGGGTAGTCCATCCTTTTTCCAGTTCTCTGTGGTGATCACCTGACAGAATGTTAAATAACTTGTAGAGTAATTTGGCCTGGAAGATGGTCGACATCCTGCTAGATTTGTACAATCTATGAGTTTGTAATTCCTACATCACTGGTTTCGAAATGGTGTGCTGAGGCAAATCCAGGTATGCTGACATTTATGACCACCATGTGTTATTTTTTTGGAGCATACCACAACTTATCCTCACTGCAGTCAATCTGTAACCTGAAGAAATAAAATATGAAAAACTAGCAGCTCTCAAAGTTGAGAACTTTGCAAAAACTACCCGTCTGAAGGCTTTAGCTGGGAGGTCAACAGTCCTTGGAAGCTAAACAACTCCCCTCATGCAAAATGAGATCCAAACAAAAACCATACCATATATATCGAGCATACCATTTGTGGATTGAGTGCATTTGCCTGACTCAAGTTATATGTCATGTTCAAGCTTATAAGATGTAATTATTTCTTGCCTTTATAAATAATTAAAAAGAAAATCACACTTATGTCATCCTACCTGAGATGTGATGACCTCTATGGATGCCATGAAGCGGTCAGCAATGATGGACACTCCCAGGAACATGTACATGAGTGACAGGAAGTAGACCACAGCTCTGGCCACCTGGTAACCGAGTCCGGGGTTTTCGGGCTTCCAGACAGGCAACAGGATGCCCGGGTTGCACTTGGCCACCTCATCACACTTATCCCCAATGCTGGGTGATGTACTATTATCATTAGATAAGGAAGGCAGGACGGAGGAGGAGGGAAATATGGAGGGCAAGGCTGTTCTTGGGTCAGGGTTCACGCTGGGGTCACTGCGCTGGGACTCTGGCTGGCAGGGTGGCAGTGGAAGAAGGAAGAGGAAGAAGAGGAGGAAGGGGGCAGGAGAGGCGGAGAGAGACATCACGGCGTTTGATTCCCACGAGAAGCAGGAAAGACAAGGCAGAAGGTGACGGGAATAGGCAGAGGAAGAAGGAGACGGGAACGGGAGATGCTGGGTACAGCCGAGGGTACTGCGACTAGCTCACCTGCAGAGGGGGGAGAGAGAACGAGAAGGAAAATCAGAATTAGTTCATGAATAAAGAGAAGAAAAGGCTTTAAAAGCTGTACCGAAGACCAAACAAAGAGTGGAGTGAAGCTTATGCAACATTAAGCAAACACTAAAAGAAGTGTCTTCTATGCTGTCAGACACTTTAATGAAAACACTGAGGGAACGATAGAAAGGAGAGAAGAGTTCTGGCTAAGCTACGTTTAAAAATCACACAAACTCTTTACAGTTGCATCTGCGGTTTTAGCAAAGATACACAATACAAATTTACACCCTTCCCACCAAAATGTGTCAGTGCTGGTGTGAAGCCAGTTCTGCGGTGGAGTCTTGAGAACCAGCCGACATTTCGACAGGTTTCATAAATGATTCTTACAAAGCCTTTATAGGAAAAGGCGTGGGACTTTCCAGAGGATAATAACACAGAGGACGTCATCTGCATGATCTCTACACCTTCAATACAACAGTGAAATTCTCACTGTAACCCCTCCCATAGTCACCACCAATCTTTTTTTGTTATTATAAAGGTATGGAACCAGTACTAGACTAGCACTGATCTATACATGCATCCACCCACCCACCCAAATTAATTAATGAGCATAGATACAACTTCCATTAACTGGCACTCCATTGGTGGAAACTGGGTACCACTCAATATTCACACTGCTTGGATTTCTAGTTCCAGCAAGAAAATGCAGCTCAGAAAATAATGATGGATGCAGTGATATCTGGCTCTGTAATCTTACTGTTTCAGCCAAGCAGCGGTGTGAGAGACTGACGACCTGTCCAGGGTGTACCTCAACTCTCACTATCACAGCTGACGTAGTCTCTACGCTCTCTAACAGGATTATCGGTTAAGAAAACGAATGGATGGATGTTTTAACTAAGAAGTTTACAACGTGTTCCTCATTACACACTCAGTGGCAGCAATGGCAAATGCTTTCCCCAAGTTTATTTCATCAAATCAAAATTCCAGCCCTGTACTTGGCTTGCTCTGCACACAAGAAATACTTTTTTGAATATTTGTAGATAGATATTCTTCAGTATATCGATTTCTTTCTCTTTTTAAAGAGTTTCACTAGAAACAGGCCTGCCTTATTTATATGAACAAAATCCTTCCCTTTAGATGATGACTTCACTGAACCTTATCTTTTGAGGAAAATGTCAGATTACTCACAAAATCACACCTCTTGCCTTTAGCTTTCATTTCACTGTACTGCATCTCTCATCCATGCACTCATTACCTTCTCCCTGTAACGGCATTTAATCTAGAATGCCTAGCAAAGTCCTGGATGGGCGACAGGATGTCCAAAGCTCTACTGCCAGGCTTCCCTGGCAGGACATTATGCCTACTCTCATCCACCTACACTAGTGTATTAAATAAGATTCTCCTCCTAAAATAAAGTCCCTTCACAGTGTTCTTTGCAGTATTCATTCCCCCATCTGATACAGGAGAGTTGTTCATCCCCTCTCCACGTTGGTGATCCTGTGGCATGGAGCTGTTTGTGATGAGGCTTCGGTGCTTTGGAGTTCTCTCCCGCTCCACAGTCAAGGAATAAAAACTCCAGAGCAATTTAGGAAAATCAAACTTTTCGCACTGGCTTTTGTTCCCACTCAAAGTAAACTTGCTTTGCTGTCTGCTTGATATTATTTTGCAGTGCGTTTTATGTACAGTGTTTTTCACCTTGCATTCATACTGTAGCTGTTGTTTTTCATATGAAAGCAGAAAATAACTGGATTGTGAATTATGTAAAGTTTTCCCTGTAAATATAGACAAAGGAAGTCGTAGGTGAACGCTGGCAGGTATAAAAGGGTGGATGATGTAATTCAGCGGCGTCCCTGCTTCACTCTTGAATGAAACATTGAAGTGAGTCACCAGAACACAGAAAAATAATAACATAGAGATAAAATAATTAAAGCTCAAATAGAAAAAGCTGGAGCAGAAGGCTAAGTGGAAGAAAGGATGACAAATGCAGACAGAAAAGAATGAATAATGGATGAATATAGTAGTGTGAGACTGATTCGTTTCAGTTCAGTTTAGTGTGACCTCGTGTCGCATAAAAGTCTTAAAAGCAGCATTTTCTCTATCGTTTACCTTGAACTTCAGATGGAAGGAAAAACAAGTGAGGCACAAACCCGGAGCGAGGGTGAGAACAAACGGAAAAAGGACAAACAAATGCAAAAAACTCACAGCGAAAACATGAGACAGAAGAAGAGAGGGATGGGAGGAAGAGAGTCAAAAGATAGAAAGACGGTACAAAGAAGCCGAGACAGCAGGGAGGACGAGTCACTGTGATGGCCTCCAGAAAAAGAGGCTTGTTTTTGTTTGAGTCATGCAAACCCAGAACTGCTCACCAAATGTCTTTCTGCTCTTTCCCTTTTAATTTGAGACACCAACACACACTAACAACGCTTGTTTGAGGTAAGTTTCTTTCCTCTTTGTGTGTGTGTGAGCATGCAACGTCACTTCTGCCAACTGGTGAGATTTAGACCTCAGCGTGAAACCAAAGGATGGACAGATGGACCGAACAGTGTTTCCTGCAGTTTGTGCAGCAGTGCCTAATCTTCCACCTCACTCTCACGCTTCATCTCTCTCCATCCGTCCATTAGCGAGGAGGGAAGCACCTGCTAACACCTTCTGTTTTACAACATTACACACCTAACCTGCTCTCGTATTCCTTTGGTTGATGAAAATATGAAAATTATGCTCATATTATTAAAAAAAAGATAACTTCTATAATCCTGCTGATTATCTTTCTTTAGTTTGTTTTTTTTGAGAACACAGATTTAGTCATTCAGAAGCAGCACTTCTGAAGCCATCAGATCCCTAAAAAGGACGACCAGAGCTCTTTTCAGGCCAGGATCCAGTTTTACATTTACACAGCAGCAAAGAAAGAATCACACTTCCCAGCAGTCACACACACAAAGGTCAGCCAATTCAAATATTAGATGCCACCTTTACAAACAACATGCACGATTAGTTAGACGATTAGATTCTGTGTGGTTTCAGCTTGTGTTTGTATAAGAAGACATGTTTAGTCTCCATATTTGCTCCTGTGTATCTACTGCAGCCTGAGCCCAACAGGACAAAACCAACAGTGTGTCAAAAACTGCTGTTCTGTCTGCAGCCGCTCGCGTAGCTGGTACACACAAGTTGTCCTTTGGCAGTGCTTTGGCGGCATCATGCTGCAGCAAAGTTTTTAAGCCGTGAATCATCAGTCTGATTGCTGTAAACATATAAATACTGTGGTAGCACAGCTCCATAATGCTGCATGATGGATGCACTGGCACTGCTGTGTGAAAGAAGCAGCTGTTGATTAGTAGGCTCATTTCTATGCACCAGATTTATGGTTGAATCAGCCATTCAGAGGACAGAATCTGAAGCTGATTCATGTGTGCACACTTCACCAAGGACTGAGGTTCATAATGGAAACACTAGCTGTGAGTAAAGTTTTATAAACCAGATTACTATTTGGCACAAAAAGGATGGATCCTACATACTGTTTTATAAGCGAGGCTGGAGGACTGCAGAACACAAAATCATGCTGTCAGGATAAAATGTGCCTTGTCTGCCTGGGAAAGTGTGCTTGTTCTCAAAAGAAAAAAAAATCATATGAGTAGCTCCAGGCTGTCCCTTTGGACTGTGTCATATTAGACTTCAGTTATCAGCTGAGAAGTTTAACACAGGCTGTCGTGAACTGGCTCTTAAGAAATATAACAGAAACTAAAAAGTGATTATAGAAAAGAATACGGCACATTTTTATTAGTAATATCTGTAAAGACTAATATTTAATGATCATGGTAATAACAAAGTTTGTATGAATAATATTTACAGTCATTAATGGGTTAATTTCCTGGATTCCAGATGCATCCGGACAGGTCTCATTTTGCCTGACTTTACAACATGAGAAATCAACAGTCAGCTGATATTATACTTTATGTTTATACTTTATGTTAGAAGATCTGACTAGAAGACATGTGTACGTGTATGTGGAAACCATCAGACTGAACACTTCAAAACCTCGGTGCAGTTTTTGCTGTCGAACAGAAATCACTGCTGACTGTTTCAGTGATAAAAATGACTGACTTACTTTGATTATGGTGTGAACTAAAAGAAAGAGCCATAACCCGACCCCTGTAACCTGGTGACTAAAATTAAGTGCAGGTAAGAGAGAGGAAGGAGAGATTGTGGGTTAAAATGTGCTCTGATGTATGCATGCCTTTCAGTATAATGAACACTTTAATATAAATATTACTGCTGAGGTTATTTTTTTTACTGAGCCTTTCACAAACATGCGCGGAAATTAGATTTTTATCGTGCATATCAACCATAAAACCACTCAGTGCATTTCTAAAGACAATTCTGTGTTTTTAAATGTGCTTATGTGGGTAAACTAATGATAATAATTACACTGAGGTATTTCATTAATCAGTTTCTGCGAGCACCTCCAGATTGAAAGGGAAAAGAAGCAGAGGTGAGCTGAAATGAGAGCGATGATTAATGGACTCCAGTGTGATTCAGCACAATTAGATTAGCTTCAGTATCTTTTGATCGACTCACCATTTACTCCCTGCTTAAAAATGCAGTTTGAAGGAGTTTAAAGAAGGTAATGATCTACAGAAGCTTTTATGGTTTAATGTAAAACAAAAAATGAGCTACATCTACAGAATAAGCCAAAACACCAAAGGGCATGCTTTATGAGTCAGTATTTATATACAGACAGATGGGTTATTCTGTGAAAAGTTAATAATATAAAGATGGATGAAGGTCATTTAGGGAGAACTGGAAAAGTGAGAGATGGGTGGGCACTGAATAAAAGAAAGAGGAGAGGAGCTGTGGGAAACCCAAATGGGAAATTAGAGATAAAAAAATGGGGCCAGCAGGGAAGGAGGAGTTAAAGACAGCAGATGAAGAGAGATCAAAGAGGGAGGGAAAGGGTGAGAGGAGGATGGATTTTAAGGAGGAATGAAGAAGCAAAAATTAACAGATTGATGCGAAGTACAGATGAAGAGTGACAGAGGGGCGAATCAGAGATAAAAAGCCAATAAGTTGAGGAAGGAAGAGTACAAAATGAGTGATGGGAGGTGGATAAGGACAGCGGGCAGTGAATAAACAGAGGAAGGAGTCAGTAGTAGTGGTATCACAGTAATATCCAGGCTTCTGGTAAGATACAAACAATCAAACAGATCATGCATCTCTTTGTATATCTAAAACGGTACTCCATTTGTGTCCATTTGAGCAATTATTTGGTGACACAAAGGATTTTGGGTATGCAGCCAATGCAGACATGTTGGTATGCAGTCCTGCAAAAAAAAACAACCAACAGAAAAACAACAATATGTAGCCTGGTGTTGATGATGCTGTGAAGAGGTAGAGTTTTAAAAAAGCAGCATGAAAAGCACAGAACGTGGCTGCAGAGGACACATTTAACTTCAAGAAGTCTACTCTGATTATTGTCTTCTCTGCAGGAGTTAAACTAAAAAACTGAACACAGCACAGACATAAACAGAGTAGCTCACAAACTGGTTCTCTATGACGCTGCCCTCTGCTGAGAGTAAACAGCTACATAGGAACCTGTAGGAACCTCAGGAAAAACCTCAGGAATGACCTGTTTACTCTCAGGATTACTTATTTTGCATGTGGTCACTACCATGGTCTCTGTTAGGCTCTTCCTGCGTGGACAGTTCTCGACCAAGGGAATACTGGGGAATGATCAAAGATGAGGAAACCACAGGAGGAGGGTAGAGAAAAGAGGAATAAAGATATGAGCGATGATAAAAAGCAGCAAATAAAAATAATGCTCAGGGGGAAGGGAGGCAGAGGGAGGAGAGGATGAAAAAGAAAGATGGAAGAGTGATGTGAGTTCAGGTCCTCAACATGTACATGGTTTTTAATCAGGGTACAGTTGAATGTGTGTTACCATAGCAACTGGGGGCAGAGTTTTAGTGGGGCAATCGATCTCTGAGGGGTGGGGTTGGTTAAGGTGAGAGAGAGAGAGTCAGAAATAAGGAGGAAGTGAGAGGCTAGAAAGTGAGAGAGCATTCATTCATCAGGAGATGAGACTGAGCTGGCTCAGCAGAGAGGCCGAGGCAACAAACAAAGAAACACACGCACACACACACACACACACACACACACACACACACACACACACACACACACACACACACACACACACACACACACACACACACACACACACACACACACACACACACTCTTTCAAACATTCTGACACTTAAGCACGAGAGAAACCCTGTAAAGATTGTCTTCAACCAATAGAGAGTCAGAGAGTCATTACTTCCTGTAAGTCACTGTGAATAGTTTATACTCAAGTAACTGACAGCAAATTGAAATTCCATGATTATTTATTTTTGTGATAACCATACTTGTCATGTTTGCTGTTTTTATGCGTAGCCAGGATGTAGTCTGACTGTCGTCCAGTGACATCCAACTGGGGGGCTCCATTCCCCTTGGAATCCTGAATCGGATGAGTGCTTATGATGGATCATCAATTATATGATGACTGTGGAAGAATTTCTCATTCAGTCAAAACAAATCAGTCAGTAACAATCTGGGAAACCATCAATTAATCTGCTGCCCTAATCTCCGGGTACAATGGCCAATTTTTGAGGCTACTAGCAACTTGTTTGGATTTCTGTTCCAGTCTTATGGTTATTGTTTATGAATGCTGACTGTTTATCCAATGAAACCCAGACTGCAAAGAACAGTCAGAAACATACCTGCGCTAAAAGCCTTTCCAACTATTTACATGCAGGCATTTGTTTCTAAGGATCAGGTCGGTAACAGCTACACAAACGAGAGGCCAAAGTGAACAAACATCCGTTCTACGACGAATAAAGTTCAGGTGTCCTCAACACCAGGAGTACCGTAGTGAGAATTTTCCTTTTGCTAAATCAAAACAGCAAGTGAGAGGAGACATACAAGCCTCACAGCAATGAGTCAGTAAACTCTAAATAGACACAAGAATATTTATGCAGAGATTTTCTGTGAAAGTCATGTTCAGCTGTTCATACACACCTTCATGCAGGATTTTATCCATCACACACACCGACTGATGCACTTTTTTTGCTAATTTGACTTCCCAACTGGAGGAGCCAGAGACAAAACCACTCTCAATCCTCAACCTCCTGCTCCAAAAATTTTGACAACAACGTCACCAAATCTGATGAAACAGAAATAAACAGTTCACCATCGACTGGGTGGAGGTGTGTCACCTGTCACGGTCGAGTTTTCTGCTGATTTCTGTTGGTTTTATTTAGCCTGTCCTGTTTGCCCTGTCTGGTCTGGTCACTACCCTGTCTGGTCTTCATATTTCTATTTCTATTCTCCTATTTAACTCACTTATTTTTCTACTTCCTGTTTTACTTTTAAGGTTAGTCTTCTTATCCGTCTCACTGGCTGCATTTCTTTTCTTTCCTGATTGTCTGCCCTGCATTAATCGTTCATCCCTGTCTTGTTTCCCAATCTGTCTAAGGGCTGCAGAGCCAGATCTGATGATATTTAAACGGACCCAGAAGCAAACAACACGACGAGACACGAACTTGGTTAAACAAAAGACGAGCCGTTTATTCATGCTGAAACATGAAGGTACATAAATAGTGAAACAAAACCAAGGGCTAAACCTAAACAGGGAAAGAACTAAACGAAAAAGCGAAGCACTGGGACGGTGGAAAAACTATGAAGCGAGAACACGGGGAGACAAACAGAAAATAAACAGAGACAGAGGACTTAAATACACAGAAGGGCAATGAGGGAAGTTGAAACACACGGGAAACACAGCTGAATTAGATACAAATAAGACCAGGGAAGCAAAACTAAAAACACTGAACATGGAATGCAAGACTTTCACAATAAAACAGGAAACAAAAGAACACAGGGCTGACACACAAGCTTGACAGAGGACTGGAGGAAAGGCAGACAAGAGGGAGCGAGGGAACAAGAGGAAGCACGAGAGAGACATGACGGGCTGGGGAAACAAGGAATGACACACAAGGAGGAAAAGAAGACACAAGGACTCACACAAACACACATCAACACAGACAAACTGAGAGGGACACAAAGGACAAAGACACAAGGGGAACCTAAAAGGGAAAGAAACCAAACAGGGAATGTAAAGAAACAGAATTTAATCATACTTGTTATTAATCTCTCTTCCACAGCGTGTCTTTATCCTGTCTTCCTTCTCTCACCCCAACCGGTCGCAGCAGATGGCCCCGCCCCTCCCTGAGCCTGGTTCTGCTGGAGGTTTCTTCCTGTTAAAAGGGAGTTTTTCCTTCCCACTGTCGCCAAAGTGCTTGCTCATAGGGGGTCATATGATTGTTGGGTTTTTTTTCTCTGTATGTATTATTGTAGGGTCTACTGTACAATATAAAGAGCCTTGAGGCGACTGTTGTTGTGATTTAGTGCTATATAAATAAAACTGAATTGAATTGAAAGAACTTAAGACTGCTATGATACCTAAAACATAAACCACAATACAAAATAACACCAATAACACCAAAACACAGGAACTCAGAAGCACTGAGTCAAAATGACCCAGAACCATGTCTGTGTCCCCTAATCCTGTCTTCTTGGTTTGTTTTTAGTTTGAACTTTGTTGTCATTTTCTAAAGTCTGTATCAGCTTTGTCTTTTTAAAAATAAACCTCATGTTTTCTTCCTCTCACTGAGTTCTTTGTTCGCATTGCAGGTCCACAGTGATGGGAAACATGCAATAGCTGCTTCCAGAAAATTTCTTGATAACATTTAGAAATTATTAAGAAATATAATCTTAGCATAATGGCTCACAAACCCTCTGAGAATTATGATTATCCAAAGAGATGCTGCAGTTCAGAGCAGAGTCATCCTACAGTAGATTAGCAATCTGCATCTGCAATATTACACTACATTACACTGTCTTTAGTCATGCTTGCACACACAAACAATTATGACATCTGATGATGCACACACACCTCTGCTTCCAGTGTTTCAGTACGGCGTCCTCATTTCTCCTTTTGCACAGTCAGCATCTCTCTTGCTCACTCTGCGTATCTAAACAGTCGTCTCCCATCATGCATGTTATGGTAAGTACTGTCATTAGCCTCCGACTGTAATCTTCTACTCATGAAATAGCCATTTACAACAAATGATGATTAACCATGATTGCTGGGGCGCACAGCAGTCCACGTGTTTGACCCCAATGTGTGCAACATGAAAAACAATGTGGAAACCGCAGAAACAACCAGAATCTGATCTCACAGGCGTGAATGACAGGCTTCTTCTTATTATTGTCATTATTATTTATGCTGCTTTTGCTGAATAAATATGTTACTTTAGATTAAATGATCAGAAAAAGAGCTCAGCGCTGGGTCTCACCATTCATTTGCTTTCTGTTGTGTTGCCTCTACATGATTCCTTTCAATATGTTCACTAGAGTGACATCAGTCATGGGACCAAAATGTGATCAATCATTAAATTAAACCACTGGTCATAGAAGTGAGAACCCCAACACAGAACAGAAGAGGAAGAGTCGTACAGAGTGAAACCAAACCCTGGCAGCAAAAGGCAAAGCCAAAAACCAGCTCAAAAAGGGAAAGTAAATCAACACGACTAACACATGGAAGACAATCTGGTAACTGACAAGAGCGAACAGGGGATAATATAAAACTGAATATAGGTGAATCTGAATCTGGGTGGTGCAAACAATAAAAAGCAGAGATAACTGGCAAAGACAGGAAGTGAAACTGACAGGAGTGCAAAGACACCAGGAAATAAAAAATAAAATTGGACAATTAAGTGGGCTAAACAATAACATGCTCAAATTGAAAGGTTTTAGAGCACTTTATGATGCATATAATTTTAGTAAGACCAGTAGGATCTAGTGAGATAAGTATCATATCATCATTGTATCACATCTTTGAACAGCTTGATGCATCTATCATCTACTGATGAGCTGCATGACTTGCATCTGCAGTTATAGTCAATGAAACACCAAACAGGAGCAAGATTGATGTGTTTTCTGTCTGCACTGATTACACACATGCAGCTTCCTCTTCAAACTAATCACAGCTACACTGATAGTTTGACACTGAGCCATTAATTACCCGCTAAGAATCAACACAGGATTGAAGTGGCTGCTGCTGCGGTTTCTGTGGTTGCACATTAAGCATCAGGAGACAGAGTAATCCACACTGAACCGTTCTGCAGCAGCTGTTCACTGCCTGTCTTCACAGCAAATTACCTTTCCATCGAAGAATCGCAGAACCATGGGTACATGGCTCAAAATGAAGCACCAAAATTTCAAGTTGATATGAAAGTATAAAGGACGAATAAAAATAAGTTTGAGTTTCTGTGAAGATTCTGATAAACTTTAAATTTCATATATCATATCTTTAGTTTATAAAAGTTGCTAATAACTTAGACATCAGTATATTTATCACACCGACTGCAACTTTAGACCCTGCTGTTGAATATTACAACAGACAAGAAAACCATACTTGATCTTCCCAAAACCATGGATTATTTCCGCGCTTCATATTCATTGTGTATCCTTTTATCATTCATTCATTCGTATTTTATCTCAGGACTGTTGACTCACTCAAGTGGCCGTTACAGAAACTGCAGTTTTTACTGTTTCCACACTGATTTTTCAACTTAAGAGGCTGCTGCTTGATGGAAATCAAGAAACTGTCAGCAACTCAAAAACTGCATGCTGCATAAAGAAATGTCAGCACAGGCCAAAACATTGTGTGCATTCAGGTTCACTAATAAATATCAGGAATTTAGCTCATGTGTTTCCAGACATGCAACACGAGTAAAACACAAATTGTTGTCGAGTTTAGACGGCTGGATTAATTACAGCCTGAACGTCTGCTCCAGTAGATGAATGTGAGACTGACGAATGAAAACCTTCGGCTCAGACTCCTCCTGCATGATGTATGACACCCTGTGATGAGTGCTGGCAAGCTTTTTCTATCTTTTAAAGGTGACTCAATCCTCCCTCCCACTCTTGCTCTATTCTCCCCTGAGCAAATCACAGCAGTAAATGACAAATCAATGTTTCATATCAATAAGTAATTTGTGCTGAAAATGACAGGGCAGGGTGAGGATTTTATTTCAGCCATACAGGTTTCACAGCAACAAACACTATGTGAGTTTTCAGAAGAAAGCACACGAGGACATTAAACACTGCAAAAAAAAAAAAAAAAAAAAAAAAGCTAATTTATCTTATTTTGTATTTTGTACTCCATTTTTCCCGTTTAGTTTCGGAGCAGCTGCCAGATTTTCCAAGTAAACCAACCTTGAAACTACATGAACTGACAAAAGCTGCACAGATTTTACTGTGGCAGCAGCCAGTGAACTGCGAGTGTGGTGAAGAAACATGACTAATACTTTAACTTCATTTGGCTGCTGCATTCACACACACAGTGTGTGAATGTGTGTGTGAATGGGTGAATGACTGGATATGTAAAGCGCTTTGGGGTCCTTAGGGACTAAAAGCATAAAATACAGTTTGTGTACAAAGGGTCATTTGACTTTTTTTCTGGTCATCCAGGTGAAACAGGGTGAGAGGCGGTCTGTCGCACCACACGCTGCTGCTTGGAGAACAAAACCCAGGCATTTTTTACTTACAGTGGAAATAACACCAGTGCATTCAGCCATGCCTCCATCTTTCCACTACTTCAAAGTTTTGCGTTCCCAAGTTGTCACTTTGGGACTTTTGTGTTTGTCAGTTGAGCCTCAGGAGCAAAATAAATGTAGACAGGATCATCCTGAACTGTTCTTTTTAGAGACACTTCAAAGCCAGCTCTCTTTTTGAACTGTTTTATAGTTCTATAGTGATAATATTCGCAGTTTAATTATAAAGCGAGGAACATAAAACTCTTTTGTTTGACTCAGTTTGTCAGTCAAATTTCAGATAACATCAGCTTTTGTCTCTTAATAATGTAAAATTAACTTATATTCTTATATCCTTCTGTTTGAAGGACCAATAGTTTTGGACTTTGATCCTCCCCAAACGGGAGATTAGGAAAACTGAACTGAGAGGCCTCACATAGAGTGTGTGCAAACGCACACAGACCAAAACTGCAGAATCCAACAAAATCTAATAAGGCACAGATGAACTAAATAATAGAGTCTGTCTCTCTAGATTCTAGATAACATACAGATCAATGCAGTCTTGAGTGCTTCAAGCACTAGATTCCTCTCCTTGAAACCTCTCTGTGCTTCTCAGTCCCTGCCACCAAATGTGAGAGGAGGAGGTGAGGAAGCAGCACAAGCAGAGAGGCATTTAACAAAAAAGTGAGACATCCTCCTCGAAGCTTTTGATTAAATATAAGGTGTGGCAGACGTGCATCATAAAGCTTGTATTATGACTGCTGTTGTATTTTATGATCACAGATGTGTGTTTTCATTATAAGATTTATATTTAAGGCTACTTTACTTACATTTACAAGCTATAAATGTATAATCAATGGAATATAAACAGTAAAGTGTAGAAGTGACAAGTTTCTTCACAATGTCAATCATCTTAATTACTCAAACATTTCATGAAAACAAATAAATGGTTGTTTATGGAGTCGTCCTTCTCCCATCTATCCACCCATCTGTTCATCCATCAGCCCTCGTTTGTACACCCCCTTTTTACACTGAAGGTACAAACACTTCTGCAAAGGATACACTTGTGCATCCTCAATTAAAAGTGAATCCTTCAGCACAGCGTACTGAGATTAATTCCCTGTTTACAGACAGGAGGATGGGGGACAGAGCAGATGAGGAAGCACACATTAGAGGAAAGAAAAGCCTACAAACAAAGGTGAGAAAGGAACAAAATGCACAATGAATGCACACTTGAATGTAGTACACAACGTACACTATACTTGTGTGTTTAATTTCAACAGAGCAGTGTTGCTTCAAATCAAACATGGCAATTTGTGCAATGATCTGAAATGACTCTGACTGTGGTGCTAGCTGCTGAATCTTTTACACTGACTGTTTACAACTGTTGAACTTTGACCACATGCAATACTTAATCCTTATATGTCAAATGTGAGGAGTCACCAACACAAATAAACATCAAGCAATAATACATAAGTACCATCAGTGTCTCATAAAAATCTGCTGCAATTCACATGCTAGCTAGCTTAGGTGCTGATGTTTTATCCTGGTCGACTGGTGGTTGCTTTCCTTACACTAGCTAGCCTAGATAGTGAAGCTGGCCAGGGATGGATGCAGGACTCAAAAATTTGTTATTTTCAGCTTTTGTCCAACAAAATTTGAGTCTTGAAATGGCGCATTTTCTTTTAACACAATGCAAGCTTGCATCAGTGTTTAAAACACAGAAAACCAGGCGGTGTGGAACTCCTGCAGGTCTGCTGGGTTAAAGCCATTTTAAAAGCTAAAATTTGGGAGACGTTTGGTAAAGGCTTAGAGAGCAGTAACTCAAGGACAGATGCCACTCCTATAGTCAGCAGTCTAACAGACTTGTCTCTGGTCTTTTAAAAGCAGACTGTATAAGCTGTGGCAGCAATACACTTCCAGAGGAGAGAGGCTTTATGGTCCCTGGTGCTTTTCTCCATCTATTTCTATCCTCTCTCTGCCTCTCAGCCCATCACTTTCTCTTTCAGTTCTGTCTTTCTCTCTCAATGTTCATTTTCTGGTACACAAACACATCATTTTTCAGAGTAATTGTCCTTTAGATGACCGGCTGTCATTTTACTGTCACCACAGAAATCCTCATCCAAACTTTGAATGGTGAGTGGATGACGAAAAGACGGAGACGGCGAGACGCAGCAGGATACAATCCATGAATGAGAAAAGTGTCTTTCAGTCAGCAAATAAACAAACCACCTGATGCTCTCCCAAACACTCGCCTCACAACAAAGCCCCTTTTTTCTAATAAGTCTCCTCTTCATTTGAAAGACTATTTCGATCTCTTCGCCAGCGCCAGAACATCATGTGATCTAGATTAATAGTGTTTGAAGCTTTTGGACTTTAATCTGAAGCTCAGAGGAAGAGACCACTTTATCTAATGAGATCAAGAGTTTACAAAAAGGACTTATGTGTTTGGTTTTAACCTTCATCGGCATCCTCAGTAACTGTTTAGGAAAAAAGAATTTAAATTTTGACAAGCAAAGATAAACAGTAACCAATCATATGTCATAGCTGAAACAAAATAACTATTTATATTTTCAGTCTTTAATCTTGAGATGAATTTTCAGCCAAGTGTTTGACTTTGACGGTTTTTTATTGCATGTTGTTGGCATAATTTATTCTTCATTCAGTTCATTCTTTTGGCGGAGGTGTGGTCCCTGGCTTAGCTACAGGGGAGGGGTAGTGCAGTGACCTCAAAGGAGGCGGTGCCGGGGAGGCAGTGTATGCTGTATTCAGCGTTGCTACCTTGACTTGTTTTCCTGATTAGATTCAGCTGTGTATGGCGGTGTTTCCCATTTCCCTAATTACCTTTTGTGCATTTAAAGCTTTTGTATTCCCTCAGTTTTTGCTTTTGTTGTTCTTTCGTTTGTGGAGTGTGTCGATTTCTGCACACATATGCTGACTTGTACGATGGAGCTAATTAATAAAAACAAGGCATTATTTCTTTTGTAGCTGAAGTCCATCAGGTGGCAGAAAACCTGATGGTTTTCCATACATATCACCTGAGCGACTGTGGCTCAGGTGATTGGGAAGCTCATCTGTAACCGGAAGGTTGCCGGTTCGATCCCCCTGTTCTCTCTGTCCTGGTTGTTGTGTCCATGGGCAAGACACTTTACCCTGCCGCCTACTGGTGTTGGCCAGAGGGGCCGATGGCGCGATATGGCAGCCTCGCTTCTGTCAGTCTACCCCAGGGCAGCTGTGGCTACAACTGTAGCTTGCCTCCACCAGTGTGTGAATGAATAGTGGAATTGTAAAGCGCTTCGAGGGTCTCGAAAAGCGCTATATAAATGCAATCCATTATTATTATTATATAAGGCATTTTTTGGTGATGGTGCTGTGGCAGTATTAGTTAGCAGCAAATAAGAACACTCAGTGTTTAAAGGGTATGGAGGTTGGAGTTTATCAGCCAGGTGACCATTTTTCTCCTCTGACTTGGACCTTTGTGCTGAAGTTTTTATCTTTTGCACTTACCCATTAGTTTAAATTTTCATCTCTTTTGCATTAACTTGTTGATCAAATCTTAGGTTTAATCCAGAGGCTTGTCATTTTGACACAAAGACGCTTTAGCCACAATCTTGAGGCTGTTCAACAGTGACATGCTACAAAGACTGGAGCAGCAGCTTGCAGATGTGATATCTGTACTAATGTCAGCACAGCTGGTCTACACTGTGCTTTCAAAAGCATGATTAAATGATAAAATGATTCTTAATTTAGACCTTGTGGGTAGGGAAGGATAATTAAGTAATCTTTATAGTAATTAACTAATGATTAACTTTCATTAAATGTATCTGTTTTGTATTTGGGTCAACCCTCATGTGCTCAGTCACCTCACTTAGCTTTGATTTCTAAAGCTGGATAAATGGCCTGGTAATATCTAACCTATGATGATGATTTGCACTAATAGGCTTGTGAAACGTTAACATTTGTGTGGGAATCCACACAGACTCTAAAATGCCCAACTTTAAAGCACAAATAAACAAACAGCTGGGTACAAATACAGTTTTAGGCTCTATGACTTCCCTTCATAACTCTAAGTGGGTAATTTATTTAGAACTCCAATCTAATTGACAGTTGCTGTGAAATAGCTGTCTGCTAGCCCTCGTAGACATTAATCAGAGCCACTGAACTGAACCTGAATTAGACTGTTTCTTCCTTTGGTTCAGTTTCCATTTGAATTATGAGACTGATGGCCTGCATGATATGTGTGATGTTGGATTGCACCTGTACAGTTATAATAACCTTTGCACTTTATAAAATAAAATTAGACCCACATAAACAATTTAAACTAACTGAAAAGATTTTGTGAACTTGGAAAATTAACTAAAATAAATAAAATATGGAGAAAATATAACCTCAGTTTTAATGTTTGTTAATTCTTTTCAAATCAAAATTTATCTTAAGAGGCATTGATAGATGTGCATATTAAGATGCTGGAAATCTACAAGACTTTGAGTCAACCACTGTGAAAAAGTGTTTTTATTTTTTGTAATACCTGTACTGACTTTCCCAAAACTTGCCTCTGAGATATTCCATTCATACATAAATAATTAATTTATTATTACACTCACATTCACAGCTATGTGCAATTTAGAGTTTCCAGTGAACCCATCACCACTAATTGCATGTCTGTGGACTGTGGGAGGAAGTCAGAGTACCCAGAGAGAACCCTCGCAAACACAGAGAGACCCTGGCTTGATGTTGGAATTGAACTCAGGACCTTCTTGCTGTGAGGCAACAGTGCTGACCCCCCCGAAAGCAAACTCATTCTGGAAACCCACTGAAAAACTAAAAGTCAAAACTAAATAAAAATAAAACCTAATTATCCAGCAGACTTCCCTGATTCCCTCACACACCGCTGCTCCTTAAAGACGAGGTACACATAACTCTGTGTTGTATGATGTGGGCTTTGCATAGTAAACATCAACAGGTTATGAACACTATTACCATGAAATGTTAGTATGACACCATCAGGGCAGAAATCAAATTCCTCTTAATTTCTTTCTCAGCTACTACACTAGCTGGAGCCATTCCCAGCATGCACCAGAGGGCTAATTAATCAAAGCACAGCTCACAGGGAGACAACCAGCTTCGTGGACACAGTGCTGTCACACCTTCAGAACAAACAATACGGCGTCTGTAGGTCCCCTGGTCCCCACACAGTCATGCATAGTGATTATCCTCAAACTGTCACTGAAATCTGAAGAGATTCGGTTTTGTTTCAGTTGTCAAAAATCTTCAGTTTTGACCTTTCTTTGAGTCACTGAAAATGAGTGATGACAAAAACTGCCCAGGGCACAAGGTAACATCAATTTACTCTACTTTCTTTCACATGCCACGTCCTGCTTCTGCACCACTTTTTCATCCCATTTACCAAGTCAAAGGAAATTTGATGAGCGATTGCCCTTTGTCAGGTTACTCCGAAATATCAGCCGGAGCCAGCTGGCTGAGGCTCACAGAAAAGGTTTTGCTGCTGTAAATTCTGGTGACACTAATTTTTAGGAAGAAAATCAGCAGCAAAACCTGCAGTCAGGCATGTTTACTAATGGTTCAGCCTGAATGTGCAAATGGAGAAAAACAGTATTTTGTGTGTGTGCGTGTGTGATGTTAGCACTATCACTACCTCAACAAAGGAGGAATATCAGAAAGATATAAAGCACAGAGAATATCTTCTATTAACTGTCAAAGCTGAAGGCTTAGCTGTCAAATTTTCTTTTAAATGTTAAGATCATGTACGCATATTTTTTTTATTTTTGGACTCCATGAAGAGTAGATTTGCTTCAATTACAGTTAAAAACAAGTATTCATTATCTTATAGAGGAGCTTGTCCATGTTCTATTTGAAAAGACATATTTTAGCTTCTCTGCCTGTAAGACAACTTTCTTCTGATTGGTTGCCCCTCACAAACAGAAGGTCTGAACAGCTGATAGCATCTGGTAGTGCATTTGTGACCAGTGCGAGAGGTGTACGGCTAAGACATCCACTCACTCAAAGAAATATGAGTTTATGACATAAGAAAAAAAATACTAGATCTTCATTACATTAGCATTACACTGGGGCTGACTGAATGATGTCGACACTTTTTAATTTGTATGTGAAGCCCCATATATAAAGGAACTGCACATACAGTGACTTGCAAAAGTATTCGGCCCCCTTGAACTTTTCCACATTTTGTCACATTACAGCCACAAACATGAATCAATTTTATTGGAATTCCAGGTGAAAGACCAATACAAAGTGGTGTACACGTGAGAAGTGGAACGAAAATCATACATGATTCCAAACATTTTTTACAAATAACTAACTGTAAAGTGGGGTGTGCGTAATTATTCAGCCCCCTGAGTCAATACTTTGTAGAACCACCTTTTGCTGCAATTCCAGCTGCCAGTCTTTTCGGGTATGTCTCTACCAGCTTTGCACATCTACAGACTGAAATTCTTGCCCATTCTTCTTTGCAAAACAGCTCCAGCTCAGTCAGGTTAGATGGACAGCGTTTGTGAACAGCAGTTTTCAGATCTTGCCACAGATTCTCGATTGGATTTAGATCTGGACTTTGACTGGGCCATTCTAACACATGGGTATGTTTTGTTTTAAACCATTCCATTGTTGCCCTGGCTTTATGTTTAGGGTGGTTGTCCTGCTGGAAGGTGAACCTCCGCCCCAGTCTCAAGTCTTTTGCAGACTCCAAGAGGTTTTCTTCCAAGATTGCCCTGTATTTGGCTCCATCCATCTTCCCATCAACTCTGACCAGCTTCCCTGTCCCTGCTGAAGAGAAGCACCCCAGAGCATGATGCTGCCACCACCATATTTGACAGTGGGGATGGTGTGTTCAGAGTGATGTGCAGTGTTAGTTTTCCGCCACACATAGCGTTTTGCATTTTGGCCAAAAGTTCCATTTGGTCTCATCTGACCAGAGCACCTTCTTCCACATGTTTGCTGTGTCCCCACATGGCTTGTGGCAAACTGCAAACGGGACTTCTTATGGTTTTCTGTTAACAGTGGCTTTCTTCTTGCCACTCTTCCATAAAGGCTAACTTTGTGCAGTGCACGACTAATAGTTGTCCTATGGACAGATTCCCCACCTGAGCTGTAGATCTCTGCAGCTCGTCCAGAGTCACCATGGGCCTCTTGGCTGCATTTCTGATCAGCGCTCTCCTTGTTCGGCCTGTGAGTTTAGGTGGGCGGCCTTGTCTTGGTAGGTTTACAGTTGTGCCATACTCCTTCCATTTCTGAATGATTGCTTGAACAGTGCTCCGTGGGATGTTCAAGGCTTGGGAAATCTTTTTGTAGCCTCAATAACTTTATCCCTGACCTGTCTGGTGTGTTCTTTGGACTTCATGGTGTTTTTGCTCCCAATATTCTCTTAGACAACCTCTGAGGCCGTCACAGAGCAGCTGTATTTGTACTGACATTAGATTACACACAGGTGCACTCTATTTAGTCATTAGCACTCATCAGGCAATGTCTATGGGCAACTGACTGCACTCAGACCAAAGGGGGCTGAATAATTATGCACACCCCACTTTGCAGTTATTTATTTGTAAAAAATGTTTGGAATCATGTATGATTTTCGTTCCACTTCTCACGTGTACACCACTTTGTATTGGTCTTTCACCTGGAATTCCATTAAAATTGATTCATGTTTGTGGCTGTAATGTGACTTTTGCATGCCACTGTATATTGAACAATTCTGCAGTTCATGGTTTGCATGCTGTGCCATTTTTGTGCTGCCACTGCAGAATAAAAGGTGTCCTCTAAGAAATGAAGTGGAAAGTAAATGTGTGAAGGCTGGAAATCCGGAGGGACGCTAGCTGTTAAAGTCTTTCCATAACTTTAACCATGCTGTATGTACTGACAAGAAGGATAATGGCAATTTTAAAACACTGACATTTAGAATTATGATCTTTCTACCCCAAATTTGCCTATTGTTGGCAGTGTTATCTTTCCTGTGTGTGGGTGTGGTTCCTTTTTGGGAGGTGATGTCATCAGTGACTGGCAAAAGCACAAATTGAGACATCTGTGAACCAGCAGGACCTGAGCACACACAAGTGTACCCACACATTTCTACTTTTCATCAGGTTCTCACACTCCCTCTCCTTCTCTTGTCTGAAAAAAGGAACAGAGCTTTTCTGATGTGTTAAGCAGCAAAAGTAATAAACCACTAAAAGCAGGGAAACTGTGAGCTCTTTTGATATTCGTCCACCAAACATGAACATGCTTCATGTGTGGGCCATCAGTACACAGCTACACACAGATATTGTGCCCGATTTGTCACCAGTGATCTATAAATCTATTTTTTCATTACACATATGCACACACGACACTGTGAATCCATTTTATGTCCCAGTCATCAATCACCATAACTCAATAAAAAGTGTTTTTAGCCTGTATCTGAACAATGACCAGAATGAGACAATCAGTACTGTGATTAATGACCTGATTGGAGGAGAAGGGGATGAACGCATTGCTCTTGCATGTTTTCTATGCAAAACCTTTTCTCTCTCTTCTTGTCTGTCTTATCTCGCTCTCTCTGTTTTATCAGTTACAACGATGTACTGCATTTCCCCCTAGACACTAACCCCCAGAGGATCATGGGATTGCTGGGAAACCTCAGCTGATGACTGTGTGTGTGTATGCGTGTGTGTTTCAGTGTTTGACCTGAAGACTTTCAGAATCATTTTACCGTCTAATCATTTTAAAATTTCCAAAATTTGGGGGTTTATATGATTGCTTGATATACACACTAATGTTTCTCATAGAGCTGGAGTTAGTGAAGGGCACAGAAAAGGAGATGCAGCCACACTTAAAAAAAAAAGATAGAATCGAAACACAAAACAAATCTGCCTCCCCAGTAAGTTCCCCATCCTGTGGATGAACTCCAGCTGGTCTTGGACTGATCCTTGTTTTGCTCTGCAGCCTTTGTGAGCTCAGCATAAAGCTGCCAGCTCTCCACCAGCTGTGGAACAAACAAGAACGCCAGTTGCCAGATGCAGAACAAGACGTTTGAGTTGGAGTTTGGCCAAGTGGGGAATGAAAGGCTAGAATTAATCGATTGACACGCAGAGCGGAAGAGTGGGGAGACTGAAAGTAAAAGTAAAAAATATAAATAAATTGCAAAATATACTCAAGCAGCCTAGTGTTGTAGGGCACAGTGGACTAATCAGTAACAACATTAAAACCACCAGTGTAATGCTGAGTGTTTCCACAGAGAACCTCTGAGGGGACGCTTGGTTTGCTACAATATCGAGATGGGTGATATGCTGCGAAAAAAACATCTACACGACCTTTCCGAAGATTTAACACAGCACCATATTGTTTAAAATTTTAACACTAAAACAAAACTACAGTAATATGTAATATTAACAGGCTCCAGAAAATTGTAAACCCTAATAGGGCCTTGTGTGAAAAACCCATCACAGCAGAAGTAAGGAAGTAAGAAGCAG
This sequence comes from Oreochromis aureus, assembly GCF_013358895.1. Lineage (NCBI taxonomy): Eukaryota > Metazoa > Chordata > Actinopteri > Cichliformes > Cichlidae > Oreochromis > Oreochromis aureus. Next base: position 4,433,435 of record NC_052955.1, on the reverse strand, counting down.
AAGGGCTTTAGGAATGTACTGCAAGGTCTTCTGGAAAAATAAAAAATTGTTATACGGAGATTTTTGAGCTTCCCAAAGAAACATAATCTGGCCTGTTACTCCTGAAATGTTACTGTTCACACTGTATTCACCCTCAGTTTTCCATCTCATGTCTCGGCACCTGATACGCCTTTAAACACATTAATCTGCTACTCCAGCTGGATTCTTGGATGGCGTTTCCTTGCCTCCCTGGTTCCTAAAAGCACTTCCCCACCAATGCGGCCCCATGCTTTATTTCAATGCAGGGCTGCTTTCAGTGCGAAAACTCTACAATCAATCAGCGGTAGAGTGGCTTTGTGCCGGCATGAGTCATTGCTGTAGTAGAAGAGAGAATAGATGCAGCAGTGCACCCGTGGGCACCTTCTGCCAAACAGATTTTATGCCTCACAGGTGTTTGGAAAAGTCACTAAGCTAAATTTGGAGTTGCTCATTTTTGGCATTTCAGTGCAGTCAATTAGATGTGAGTTAAATACACCAGATATCTATGTTCTAACCTAAAAGGCTTATTTTTGTAGACCTGCTGTTGCATTCCTGTTAATAAAGTGACCTACGTGAACATTTTACTGCACTCTTTGCTTTGTACTGTGCCCTACTTTATACTGCAGAGCTCTCATTTATTACTTCAATGCAGTCTTTCGCCTCACATGTGTAAAATCTACTTGGACCTTTTCAAACTCAGAAATCTGCTACTTCAATGTCAAACTTCCTCTGTGGCCTGCAGTCTTACTGTAATCACTTTACCTTTGTGTATACGTTAATAATGTAACACATAACTATTCCAAAACTGTCACAAGTCACACAATTATGTTGTTATCTCTTTAACTTGTAAAAATTATTTGTGTGATGAAAAATGATCACCATATAATAAAGAATCAATCCACACACACACACACACACACACACACACACACACACACACACACACACACACACACACACACTGAATGGTGCATGAATACCGCAACCAACCAGCCATTAGGCTGGGAAGAGCACTGGAAACTAAATAAAAGAGAAGAGAAATGCTTTTTTCACAGTGTTTCAGTCTTTCACAAGTTTAAACTAACTACAAGGCCTGCATTAAACTTTATTTCATTCATGAAAAGGTTTTCACAGAATTTCAGCTAAGTGCACCAATCAACTACAGTCAGTGAAAAATTGCAGATGGCCTCCATTACAGTCAGTCAATAAACCGGAGAAGGATTAAACAACAGGTACAAGGCTGTTCCTGAAATTGGACAAAGCTTTTCAATGTCTGTGAATTATTTAGTGTAAAGAGAGAGAGTGTAGTCAGTGGATTTAAGAGTCAAGTATGTTCTTTGTAAAAGCTGACAGCAGATTCAACAGAAAAATAAAAACTAAGAAGCTAAACTAAATTCTAAGGGTGTCTCTTTTTTCTTAAATATTTCCTGTTTTGTGTTTTCATACACTGCTTCCATTTAACAAAATGAGAAAAATTCTATTGCGATTCTGTGACTTGAGAACAGCTTGAAAAAGGAACTGCAAGTTTTCAAAATAATATGAGTCAACAGAGCTAACATATTCAGCATTTCTGTGGGAAATCTAATTCTCCACAGCTCAGAATATTCCCATGTCATCTAAATAAAGCTGGTACAGAGGGAGCTGCCCCAGAATAAATCCAGCTAAAGGAAGCTTTCTTCTCATTTTCAGCTCCATGTTCTTATTTTCTTGGACTTCACTAAAGAAGTATATTCAGAATTTATCTGGTACTGGGCGTCAGTGAAGCCCCTTATTTCACCTGCTGTCTCAGACAAACTGTTTTAGGTCTGTTCCCCTTTCTTGTCTGTGTGAAACTGAACACCTACACCAGTCTAAGGCAGTCCCGTGGCAGGGATTACTTGCAGAGATACACTGTTCTCATTACTTAAAAACCTCGGCCACTTTGTCATTATAGTTCCCTTCAGCTTAAATTATGTGCTACATTCAATAAGCTATAGAAAACACGTCTGTGTGTGCAGTAAAGGTTTAAATGATAAATGTTAGCCTCTAAATTCCTTGGTCCTGCTAATAATCCTCAGTTTTACTACAACAGCTCTCAGATTAGTAACTTTCTCAGCTTCTGATGTTTGTGTCTGGATGTGTGACTGCGGTTGGCTGCTAATATTAGCTGTTCTGTTTCATCCTGCTCCTCTAAAGATGTCTGAAAGATTCCAAAATTACTGTTATTTTGTTTGGTAAACACATAGTTAGGGATTGAAAGCACACCGAAAGTCCTTCCTCTGCTGCAAATGCATTGCATTTTCTGTGGCGTCTCCTCAATAAAAGCCATTCTGCTGCCAGTGTGAGGCTTTCAGTGCAAAGCAGAAGAAAGAAATGCATTAGCAGAGAGAGGGGTGTGTGTGTGTGTGTGTGTGTGTGTGTGTGTGTGTACCTGTGAACGTCTTCTCTGTGTGAAGGGACTCAAAATGTTGTAACAAATAATAAAAATAATATAAAAATGGCTGACGCAGAAGGTCTGGCTGACCACAAATCCCACTTGATGGTTTAGGTGCAAAGCCATCACCACTATATCTATGAGGTGAGCCCTGGCTGGGGGACTTTTGTTGATATCACAGCCCTCTCTAGAGTGCGAATGTTGTGACGAGCAACCATGAAAAAGCTTCAAATAATCCCTCAGGCCACTGATTCATGTTAAAGTAAAAGTGCAGACTTGAGCTGTGATGTCAGAAACACAGAAATATGCTACACAGCACGAATTCACCAATGAGGATCTATTTTTCCCTTTAAAGTACAGGTTCTGAAATGTACTCCAAGTAAAAAGAAGCTCTTTGGTGGATGTTTCCATAGGCCATTTCTTCCAAAGCTAACTGAATATCATTATTAAAACAATAATAAATTAATTTTAAATGGTAGGGAAACTTAATTTCAACTTAGATTCCAATTCTAATCAACGTACTCAGTTTGAACATCCATCCATCCATCCATCCATCTTCATCCGCTTTATCCGAGGCCGGGTCGCGGGGGCAGCAGCCTAAGCAGAGAAGCCCAGACCTCCCTCTCCCCAGCCACCTCCTCCAGCTTATCCGGGAATACCAAGGCTCCCAGGCCAGCCGAGAGATATAATCTCTCCAGCGTGTCCTGGGTCTGCCCTGGGCCTCCCGGTGGGACATGCCCGAACACCTCACGAGGCGCCCAGGAGGCATCCTTGTCAGATGCCCGAACCACCTCAACTGGCTCCTTTCGATGTAGAGGAGCAGCGGCTCTACTCTGAGCCCCTCCCGGATGGCCGAGCTTCTCACCCTATCTCTAAGGGAGAGGCCAGCCACCCTTCGAGGAAGCTCATTTCTGCCGCTTGTATCTGCGATCTCGTTCTTTCGGTCACTACCCACAGCTCATGGCCATAGGTGAGGGTAGGGACGTGAGATCGACCGATAAATTGAGAGCTTCGCTTTTACACTCAGCTCCCTCTTCACCACGGGATCGGTGCAGCGTCCGCATCACTGCAGCCGCAGCACCAATCCGTCTGTCGATCTCCGGCTGCGAACAAGACCCCGAGATACTTGAACTCCTCCACTTGGGGCAGGAACTCATCCCGACCCGAGTGGGCACTCCACCCTTTTCCGGCTGAGAACCATGGCCTCAGATTTGGAGGTGCTGATCCTCATTCCTGCTGCTTCACACTCGGCTGCGAACCGCTCCAGTGCGAGCTGGAGGCCTTCACCTGATGAAGCCAACAGAACCACATCATCCGCAAAAAAGCAGAGATGAGATTCTGAGGCCACCAAGTGAAAGCCCTCCGCCACTTGGCTGCGCCTAGAAATCCTGTCCATAAAAATTATGAACAGAATCGGTGATAAAGGGCAGCCCTGGCGGAGCCCATCACCCAATGGGAACAAGTCCGACTTATTGCCGCAATGCGAACCAAACTCTTGCAACGGTTGTATAGGGATCGAATGGCCCGTAGCAATGGGCCAGACACCCCATACTCCCGCAACACCTCCCACAGGACACCCGAGGGACACGGTCGAATGCCTTCTCCAAGTCCACAAAACACATGTAGACTGGTTGGGCAAACTCCCATGCACCCTCAAGTATCCTTGAGAGGATAAAGAGCTGGTCCAGTGTTCCGCGACCAGGACGAAAACCGCATTGTTCCTCCTGTATCCGAGGTTCGACTAACGGATCGAACTCTCCTTTCCAGCACCCTGGCATAGACTTTCCCAGGGAGGCTGAGGAGTGTGATCCCCTGTAGTTGGAACACACCCTCCGTCTCCCTCTTAAAGATGGGGACCACCACCCCGGTCTGCCAGTCCAGGGTACTGCCCTGATCTCCACGCAACATTGTAGAGGCGTGTCAACCAGGACAGCCCTACAACATCCAGAGCCTTCAGGAACTCGGGCGGACCTCATCAATACCAGGGCTCTGCCACCAAGGAGTTGTTTAACTGCCTCAGTGACCTCGCCCCGGAAATTGGCGGTCATTCCCTCATCCCCAGACTCTGCTTCCTCCTCGGAAGACGTGTCAGTGGGATTAAGGAGGTCCTCAGTATTCCTTCCACCGCCTGACAATTTTCTCAGTCGACGTCAGCAGCGCTCCGCCAGCACTGTACACAGTGCAGGTAGAGCACCGCTTTCCCCTCCTGAGACGCCTGACGGTTTGCCAGAATCTCTTCGAGGCAGTCCGAAAGTCTTTTTCCATGGCCTCTCCGAACTCCTCCCACACCCGAGTTTTTGCTTCAGCCACTGCCCGAGCCGCATTCCGCTTGGCCTGTCGATACCTGTCGGCTGCCTCCGAGTCCCACAGGCTAACCAAGCCCGATAGGGACTCCTTCTTCAGCCTGGTGGCTCCCTTCACCTCTGGTGTCCACCATTTGGTTCGGGATTACCACCACAGCAGGCACCAACCACCTTGCGGCCGCAGCTCAATGCAGCAGCTTCGGCGATGGAGACGCTGAACATGGTCCATTCGGACTCAATGTCCCCAGTCTCCCTCGGAATGCTGTTGAAGCTCTGCCGGAGGTGTGCGTTGAAGATCTCGCGGACTGGGGCCTCTGCTAGACGTTCCCAGCACACCCTCACTCACGCGCTTAGGTGCACCGGGTCTGTCCAGCGTCCTCCACCGCCACCTGATCCAACTCACCACCAGGTGGTGATCAGTTGACAGCTCAGCCCCTCTCTTTACCCGAGTGTCCAGAACATATGGTCGCAGGTCTGGTGATACGATTACAAAATCGATCATCGACCTGCGGCCTAGAGCGTCCTGGTGCCACGTGCACTTATGGACACTCTTATGTTCGAACAAGGTGTTCGTTATGGCCATCAGTTATGTAAAACAGAACCATAGAGAAACAAACAGGACAATGAGTATAGTCAGGGGTTCACGTTGGATTTGGCAGGTAGGGAGCCCGAAGCAGATACAGAGATATTATTTCCAACCCTAAACAGTATAAAGCTAGTTTTAAGCTGGAATTCAGTGACTAAAGTGAACATAACTAGTGTAGTTCTAGATAACAGGAATGAGGACATCCTATGTGAGCTTTAAATTTGCCGATTTTAGGTTTTATTGACAAATCCTTACCTTTAAAAACAACCATTTCTTTCTTACATCTTTCTCCGTCTCTGAGTGAAGTTATCTGTCAGTCTTTTGTCTCCCTGGGAAATACAGCAGGAGTGCCTTTAGCTGACAGACACACTGTGTGACAAATGGAACAGAAACAGTGTGTGTTTGATGGCATTTGTTGATCTGTTAGAAATGTTGCATTTGAAATTACCTGTCACTTAAAAAATGTTACTCCCCTTATACTTCAGCTAGATGGACAGTTTATGGACATCTGCACCAAATATGCAGTTCAAGGTTGAGTCTAATGCTATAACTGATGCATAAATGATATGTTTTTGTCTCTCAGTGATGGATATGCCAGTAGGACAGTCTTTTAAGTGTTATTGTTTTCTCCATTTAGTTTCAAATTGGTTTGGCATCTGGAAGACAAGAATAACAGGAAATATTAACTCCCGTCATTCATTAAACCTAAAGTAATCTAGGAGTAGAAAGTGGAAATTCTGTAAAACTTTAGGGAGTAAAAGTACAAAGATGTATGTATGGTAAGAATGGATACTTCAAAATTCTGCTTGAGTACAGCTACAAAATATTTATACTTCATTACTGGGACAGGGAGTACTGGAGTTACTGGTGGGAAGTAATAAAGTATGTATTCGTTAAGCTACATACCATCAGGTTTTACTGATCACACAGGACCAGATTTACTAAATAAAAGGGAGAAAATGATGTGAGTGCAAATAGTGCTAAAAGGTGTGGTTAGTTTCACAGGTGATTTACAAAAGTTCATTTTAATTTTGCCAAGAGCTGCAGAATTTAGAACAAGGTCGCAAAAGAGGTCATTCAGCTGCAGGAAATTTACTGACTGGGCAGGCACAGCTTGTTAACTGTAATCAGAAAAGGATGCCAGTACACTTATACATTTATAAAACTTTTTAATCTACATTTTACCCACATTTATACAACTAAATGTAGACCTATGGTGGCAGTCTGATGGAGTCGGAGTATATGGGAAACATGCTTTAGAAATATTTTGACATCACATTTTGTAGCATTTTTGTATCAAGTAAGCTTACATCACTTTAAGGATAAACCAGAAATGCATGAATGACAAAAGTTTGTTCCTGTTAACAGTCTTACAACAGTTTTTTAGTGCTGGATTTGTTTAGTTAGAACAACACTGCTGGGATCACTGTGGCAACCTTGTGCACTGTCCATGGTCCTGAAATGACATCAGTTTAATGAATTTAATATTTCCCTAGTTTTCTTCATCACAAAGAAACTTTATGAAGTGAAAATATGTTTTTAACATTTATTAACATAAATTCACTGATCAGACTGACGTCCATCCAAGGTCAGATTAGTTTCACTGGTTTTGGTTCCAGGCCCTCTATGAGATCAGATTTTGAATTGGACAGCTCGGTAATCTGCAAGCATTTGTCACGTCGTTGTCCATTATGCCAAATATAGAAATGGCACTCCACATGCCACTGCCATTCTTGTTCAAAGCCTTGTTACTTCTCGGATTGACTACTGCAATTCACACTTCTTTGGTCTCACTCAAAACCTGTATTATCACCAGGACCCCTTCTATTCACCACATCACTCCTGTCCTGCAGCAGCTTCGCTGGCTCCCGGTCAAACATCACATCAATTTTAAAATACTTTTGTATACATTTAAGGCAATTCATCTCCTCTGCCCTCCATGTCTCTCTGATTTGGTTCAGATCACCATTCCTTCCCTGTGTCTTAGATCCTCTTCTTCTCTTTCTCTTTCCGTCCCCTCTCCTCGTCTTGCCACCATGGGCAGCAGGGCTTTCAGCTGCTCTGCTCCTTGACTTTGGAATTCCCTCCTGATGTAAGAAATATCACTTCCTTTTCTCTTTTTAACTCTAGACTGAAAACTCACCTGTTCAAACTAGCTTATCCGACATAACCTTTTCCATTCTCCTATTTTAAATCTATTTTTATGTTTTATGATTTTGTAAACTGCCTGTTTTTATGCTTGCTTTGTTCTGCTGTGTACAGTGTCCTTGAGTGTTCTGAAAGGCACTTTCAAATAAAATGTATTATTAAATATAGAAATTTCTCATTCTTCTAGCACTGGCTCTAAAGCCTCTCTGCAGCAATACCTGCCACAATATCAAGCACAGAAAATAAGGCCGGTGTTTTTTGGTTTTAAATAGCAACGCTATTTGTAGTCAGTTGTGTGTCGCAAACATTAGTAAATCAGTTTATGCAAAAATCTTGGAGTTCACTTACACAAATCTGGTCAGTACTTGTCATTTATGCCAAAACCCAGTTTGCACAGTCCGACCCGTAGAGAGCTGAGTGACTGGTTTGGCTGGTCTTGGTCTTTAGAGAAGTTAAACACCATCTCCAGGACTGCAGTGCCCATCAAACTGGAAATTCAATATTTGGACCAAAACTTTTTCTTTTTAGTCTGCAATCAGTGCAGAAACACAAGCTGTCTCTTCACCTCTGCCTCCATCCTCTGTGACTCATCCTCTATTATTTGGATTGGTTTTTCGAAAGTGCCCCCCAAGTTCAAATAAATATACCCGACCATCAAACTTAAATGCCCTTTTTTTCCCTCCCATATTAGTTCTTTGGGTGATTCACCATTGCATGCAAATGCAAAGTTTCCTCAAAGTCAGCGTCTATAAAATAAGCAGCATGAGCAGTGATTAGTTTAGCTACCAATAAGTCTCCTCAGTGGAGAACCATGATGTGTGCCGGGCAGATCGTTTGTGTTTCTACGTTCAGCCACACAAAAATCTGAGCAAGAACTGTGACACAGGCCACTGCTCAGTGGGAGTGCACTGCAGCCATTTCACAGTTTGTAGCACTCATTCTTAATAATGGATATTTCTGTTTGCATTTATAATTTAAACCCCCAAAGAAGGGAAAATATGGCTCAGGTGAAAAGTACCACTGTTCATTGAGCTGTTAAAAATGCGAATTTTGAAACTCTTCTCTCAATGTCACACATCTGGTGACACCAAAATAATGTACCCAGTATCCACGCTCTTCATCTCATTCTTTACCTGCTGCTGAACTAAACAGTATGTGAGAGATTAGTTTTGATAGGGCTCACGGTTTCACCACATTAAGTGTTCATTAATCTAGTGCTCCAGAAAAAAGAGCCACACTGTAAAACAAAATTTTAATATAAAAGTATTTTACTGTGTATTTGACAGTTTTGTACTGTTTTTCTAGAATATCATTAAATTTACATAAATAGACTGATTTCACATTTCAAATGTAAAATAACATAAAATCACTGTAAATGTAATAAAACATAATTTTCTTGTTTTTTAAATATATTTGTCTGTACATATGCATATTTAGATTAAAATACATTCACAAATGTATCATAATTTCACAAATATTTGTCCGTTATTTGAAAGATTGAACTGTTAAATTCAAATGTAATACTATGGAAAAATACACAAAATGATTCTTATAAACTTTTTTTTTTACATCAAATAATGTTATTTAGGGCGATCGTGGCTCAAGAGTTGGCAGTTCGTGTTGTAATCAGAAGGTTGCCGGTTCGAGCCCCGGCTCGGACAGTCTCGGTCGTTGTGTCCTTGGGCAAGACACTTCACCTACCGCCTACTGGTGTTGGCCAGAGGGGCCGATGGCGCGATATGGCAGCCTCGGCAGGGCAGCTGTGGCTACAACTGTAGCTTGCCTCCACCAGTGTGGTGTTGAATGAATAGTGGAGTTTTTGAGGGTCTTATATATAAAGTTAACTGTATTTTCTGTTTTAAGTATTATTATTCATATTGTTTTGATCTTGTTTATAAGTATTTTTGTTTAATCACATTAAAATGTTCCTAATTTAATGTTTAAAAGCACTGAAAAAGGCAAAATCCCATGTAAAATTAGGAATACTGAAAATAACTGTTTTTATGAGAAAGTTATTTTTTTATTTTCTGGTATTATTTTGGCGCCCCAGCTGCTGGAATATTACTGTTTTTTTAGGATTTTTTTTTTTACAGTGCAGTCACACTTCTGGGTAATAATGCTGAGGTTTGTATCGATTTAAACAAATGAGGCCATTTGTTTAAAACTGAACCGTCCTGCTCTTTCTCAGGTAATTTGCTTGTAATTCAACACACATATTCAGTCTAGGTGTTTGGTAAAAGTCACAGAAGCATGAAGCTTTTGAGTTTGTTTAAATCTTGGCACATGTCTACTTGTAATTAAATTCAGTCTAAACACACAGAGGTATTGGCCTGCAGCACTTCTTGACCTTTTCTCCACATCGTTTCTTGCCACCTTATTACTGCGCAGCTCCCTCCCCTTCTGTTCAATGCGAGGAGCTCATTTACAGATGATGTGACGTGCATGTGGATGATAGTCATTGCTTTTGCATTTGATATGACTGGATTTTAGCCTCATTAGGATAAGATACGACCAACTGTTTGGTGGTGTTTCTACTTTTAATAATAAGATTTCTTTATAGGAAGTTTTATAGTATTACTATGACTACTTTGATGGCAGTGTTTTGGTGCTCAGAGACGGCACTTCTGACCAGAATGGAAAAATATCATTTATAAACTCTTGACATTTATTAGCTTTTATGAAGGGCCTGTGCCCAGTACTGAAGAAGAAAGCAATATTCACCATTGTTAGAAACAAATCTTTAGTTATGATTCAGTGTCTCACTCAGTTACAGTTTGAAGCACGCTGACATAATGAAGACATTAATCTTTAAAATATCTCACTATAATAAATTCATTTTCCTTATCTTTAGTTATTATAATAGTGGGACACTTTGTCAAACGTTCCTCGAGGATTCAGAAGAGTTCAGTGCATTTGTGATCTGTCTCTGCATACCAGCAGGGTCTAGTCAACCCTATAAAACTTCCATAAAGACAAAATAGATGTTTTCTTGGTCTCCTTGTTTTTTGTTCTTTCTTTGAACGATATTTATGATGTTACTAAACACAAAAACTCAGCAGAAAGGTGTAATGCAGGAAAAGTCGTTTTCATATTTTTCCTTCCTCATGTGCAGCACATGCCAGGAGATCCTCCACCTTAAATGCATCTATGCAACTGGAAATACTCTGTGTGCTTTAGCTGAACGGGCTGCCTGGATGGAGCATGCACCAAACACCACGCCCACTCGCTAGCTGTGAATCCAACGGACACATGCTAACATCACACAGACTTCATAATAGAAAACTGGCAGGTTGGACATGCAGGTTCACACACATTTCAGGTATGAAATTGGCTTTCGAGATGCAAATCTGATTCTGACCCTGAATCTGCTTCAGCTTTGTAGCTGCTAATTCAGTCAAACTTACACTGAAGGAAAAAAATGGACTAATCTTAGATTCAGATTGTTGTACAGCCGTTTGCATGAATCAGGAGTGATTGGGACTCTACAGCACGAGCACCTCGCTATCGCTATAAAATCTGACCCATTGTCATCTGGGACAGAACAACACACAGTGAGGGACAAATAACAAAGAGAGCCTCACAAACACGCTCTCTTTTCCAATCTCTCCCTCGTCTTCACACACAGAAACTCTTATTAGCTGCAACTGAGGCTGAATAACACAGCAAATTGGTCTCTCAACAATCATTTTCTCTATGTCTGCTGAGGCTTGTTGGCTAGAAGGAGACAATCAGTGTCATCTTACATTACAGAGATACACAAAGGGTAAATGTAATCAAATCCAAAGCCCCCCCCCTTAAAAAAACACAGACTTTAAAATGCAAAAAAATATATATATTTGTGGCTCTAAAACAGCTTCAGGAATGGCATAAGAAAGTGCGAGAGCGTGACTGAAAATCACAATAAAGAAATGTTTGATAGGCGAGCTGCTGTTTGGGCCAAAGCTTCAGAATCCACTGACAGCACGCAGAGGAAAAAAAAGCTCTATAAAGACAGGAGCCCGTCGCGTCAGTGCTCTTATAATAAAAATAGATACATCCCAATCCTATATCTCTCTTTATCTTTGCTATTTTTAGTGCTCCAGTGCGTTCCTTTTTTATCTCCTGTTTCCTTTTATATTAATGTCTTGTTACTGTGTAAAACATTCTGATATACATTTACACTGTATTTAGTTCTAAGATGCAATGAAAAAAAGTGTGGAAAACCACAGCTTTCCCCGAGCAGTTCAAAAGCCACAGATGAGGACAGTGTGGAGATACATTAGTGAATATGAAATGGGTAACTAACTCTGAATGCTTTATTAATACAGACTATTTAAAGGTTTTGGAGTAACATATATTGCTAACAAGGCCTTGATTATTTTGGCAAGATAATGCCAAACCACATTTTGCACATAACCCACGAGCTTGTCTCCACAATAAGAATCCAAGTGCTGCACTTCAGTCATCAATTTTACATTAAATACTTTATAAAACAAAAATATGGTCGAGGAAAGCCAGAAACATTCATCAGCAAAAATCCAGTATCAAGCAGGAATCTGCAAACATGTCGTTTTCAGTTCTACAGCAAAGACAGTTCCCAAACACGTACACACTGTTAATAAAAGCAGAGGTAAGACAGCACAGTGGGAGACATACCCCCTAAATGTAAGTTTACGTAAGAAAAAACTGTAACATTCTTGGACACCGAGGTTTAATTTGTTTCAAATCACCGCACTCTCCCTTTGTTTACATTGTGATCTCATCATGAAAGTGTCGTGCAAAGTGAAGGTTTCCCATGTAGAATGTAGTTAAACACAACAGACTGATTTTCACCTCCAGCAGCATCTGAGGCCCAGCTGTCTGTCAAACCTGAAGTACTGAATGTTTTTCAAAGGGGGAAATACACGTCTGGCTCTTCATTATGTCCTTTGTGAGATGATTATCCACTACTTTCACTGTTTACAGTGGCTTGCAAAAGTATTCGGCCCCCTTGAACTTTTCCACATTTTGTCACATTACAGCCACAAACATGAATCAATTTTATTGGAATTCCAGGTGAAAGACCAATACAAAGTGGTGTACACGTGAGAAGTGGAACGAAAATCATACATGATTCCAAACATTTTTACAAATAAATAACTGCAAAGTGGGGTGTGCGTAATTATTCAGCCCCTGAGTCAATACTTTGTAGAACCACCTTTTGCTGCAATTACAGCTGCCAGTCTTTTAGGGTATGTCTCTACCAGCTTTGCACATCTACAGACTGAAATCTTTGCCCATTCTTCTGGGCAAAACAGCTCCAGCTCAGTCAGATTAGATGGACAGCATTTGTGAACATATTTTCAGATCTTGCCCCTCTTGGCCAACACCAGGTAGGCGGTTATTGGTTTAAAGTGTCTTAGGCTACAAAAGCCCAAGGACACACGGAGCACTGTTCAGGATAGAGAAATGGAAGGGTATCGCATAACTGTAAACCTTCCGGACACAGGTGCCCTTCCTCACAGGCCTGAGCCTGATCAGTGCAGCCAAGAGGCCCATGGTGACAGTGTACAAACAGATCAGAGGATAAACTGAAAATAAAATAAAATATGAATTAAAAACAGTGAAAGAAGAGCAGAAAAAAAACCATGAAGTGCCGTTGGTGTGCATGTCTGTGGAACAAGGTGCTCAGATGAGACAAAATGGATTTTATTTGTGTGGCATTGCACATCATTTAAAAGATCAGTTTGCTTCTCTTCAGTCCTGAGGTCAGAGTTGATGGCCAAATACAGGGCAATCTTGGAAGAAAACCTTGGAGTCTGCAAAGACTTGAGACGGGGCGGAGGTTCACCTTCCAGGGAATTACAACTGTGAGTCTGTCTGTGTGTGTGTGTTAGAATGTGTCAAAGTTGATCTAAATCCAATCCAGAATTGTGGCAGATACATTTGTTTTCTCTGTGTCCATCTGCTGAGGGAGCTTTTACAAAGTAGTTGGGCGGCTACAGTCTGTAAAAAGCTGGTCCATTTCTCTTTCTCTGGAATTGCAGCAAAAGGTCTTCTACAAAGTATTGCCCAGGGGTGAATTCCAGCTCAACTCTTCATTTTCTTTCCAGGTTGTTGTGCACATGTGCCAGTTCAGAATATAGGCCACGTTAGAAACTATAGAGAATGAAAGATTTATGACCATTTAAATGTCAAAGCTGTCCTTTTTTGCAAGCCACTGTACTGCAGGCAGCATCAGAGAAATTGCACCGTTTGTAAAACGTGATCAACACTGAGCTCTGCAGCCGTGATTCGTTCAGTTCTCTGAGCCTCGAACTAAGCAGTTTCTGTTTTCATAATCCTAAACCTTAAATGGTCACTGAGCTTCAAAACCTGCATGCAGTGTAAAGACAGATCTTCAACCCCCCAAAAAATAAAATATGAATTAAAAACAGTGAAAGAAGAGCAGAAAAAGCAACAATGACAAAAAGACTGTAAATATGGAATTTCTGTCTGTGTGTGTGTGTGTACATCGGTTCTACTACCCCACGTCTCTGTGTATCCAGCCTGACAAGTTGGCGCTACAGAGCATAAAGTTCTTCAGTTTTCTCTCACAGACAGAAACTCTTCATTTCAGGTTTGTGCACATGTGCCAGTTCAGAATATAGGAGTTAGAAACTATGGAATGGAGACAGTTAAATGTCAAAGCTGTCCTTTTTAAAAACGTACTGCAGGCAGCCATTTGCAGTAAAACGTGCTCCAACACTGATGCAAACATTTCTGAGACTTTTTCTGTCATTTTTATTGCAGAAAAATCTTCAAACAAGAAAAGACAAGAGCGTGATGATAAAGTGCAAACTGCATCCGGCTAAGCCGTTTGTTTCTAGCATTTGTTGCTTCATCATGTCTAAGTCAGCTTTGTTGTAACTCAGGCCCACAGTAAATATGTTGGTCTCTCAGTTGTTGTGCAGGACATATGAAACACAAGGTTTCTTTACATATATATGCAACATTTTAACCACAGTGATATCAATAAAATGTGACAATCATTCTGCAAGACTAAAAGAGAATTTACATGACAGCAACACATCTGGTGAGCTGATGATTTCTCTCCAGATTACATATTTTTTATTCTGCTCTGCTGCCCAAATCACTCAGTTTTCCTCTGGCAAAAAAGCAAAAGTGTAATTTAACACAATGCTGGTTAAAGAGGGGAAGAAGAGGCAGCTCTCCTGTGATGGAAAAAAATTAAGGGTATCCCTCTAGATTTAAATTACAATAGGGCCACGAGGTTCACAGAGAAATGGAGGCTAATTGTGAGTGTAATTAATCTTGTGATGAGGGTGAATAATGACCCACATGCACTCTCTAGATTGGATTGAAATCACTGACCAGCACAGGTAATGTTAATCCTCCTATTTCCTTTCAGAAATAAATCCACAGTCTAAAAGGGTTTAAGAAAGCTCTGCTGCTCCTCGATAAAGCACGCTGATTCAAAACAATCAGCTGAACTCTTCCAGAATTAAACGCATAGTGATTACAGCAAGTAGCAGAGGCAAACAGACAGCAGGTTAACTGGTTTTGTGTCACAATATGAGCAGCTGATCTGATCTGATGTGTTTTTTAAAAAAAAGCGAAGCACAGTTAAAAAGTTTGTGACCTTCCTGAAGAGCTGGAGGCGTTCAGCCTGCAGCTCTTCATCTAAAAGTTCATAGAAGCTGCAAAAGATGAAAAAATGTTAGAGTGCTGAAAAATCCTCGGCATTAGTTGCTTTTCTAATAACAGACTGCAGCCGGCTCTACGCACTGTTACAAACTCTTGCTTTACATTAAAAGCCTCACTTTTTCTAGCTGAGCACTTGAATGTGAAGCAGAAGCAGTATGATAAACTGTTTGCTTCAGTGGCCACTTAACCTCCTGAGACCCTCTGACGGTGTGTGAACATAGTCCACAGTGATAAAAGACGAATTGGCATCAATGAGATAAAAATTGCAGCACATAATTTTCTCGTGATTCATCCACTCTTAGACGGGCTATCTGGTTCCACTGCAGGGATAATAATAAGATATTATACTGAAAACTGTTTAGTGACACAAAATGTCAAAATTGGGGTTTATTGGACAAAAACTAAAAGGTTTGAAAAAACCCTAAAAGTAATATAACATTCTGGGGTTGTGACTGATTGGCTGGCCAGCCTGTCGATCACAAACCAAAGGGCTATAACTATACCTGTGAACATGACTGATGGAGACTTATTAGCAGAGCGGCAGAGCCCAAACAGCTGCAGCTCCTCAGCTCTAAAAGATGCCTGCTGGTCACAAAATAATAGAGACGCGAGAAGCATCTAAATATCGATCCTCTCTTCTTTTGAACTCTTCTCTTACTTGTCTCTAGAGGCATCCTGTCCATATAACGTGTGTCTGTTCATGCTGAGTAAAGTGCACAGGTCAAATTAATCACAGACCTCAATTTACACCCGGATTCACCTCAGCAGCTGTTTATTGTGCCTGCTAACCTCTACGTGAGTCAATTCCACCTTGGCTTTCATCAGAACCATTTCATTTGCCTCGGCAGTCTCGATCTAGACCCAGAAGCTCAAAGTCCAAGCTTTGGATTTAACTCCATCAGATATTTTCAGACATCTAACGCTTATGGCACTATCCATTTTTCACTGAACATGTCACGAGAACTGTGTGAATACACAGTAAAAGTGTCATTCTGAAATACATTTTGTTAAGAACTCAAGAATTTCCAGCAAGTTCCCCAGATAAGCACTCACATCAGTCTGACTCTGGATTTTGACAGTTGCGTGTTAGCATCTTGCCTGCTGTTGTTGCTGTTCTTGTTTTTTGGAACCAGAGGTGTAGTTAGACCAGAGGGTTGAATGCCAAATTATCAGTTAGAAAACTGGCTGCAAAGCAGGACTCTAACAGTGCAATACCTATATCATTATCTGCTAATTATTTCTACTGAGCAGAAAAAAAAACCCTTAGAATTTCACTCAGCTAAACTGAAGCCCAGGATTCAGGGACAGACATGTTGGACAGCATGCAAACATTTGTCAAAGAATTCTGTTAAAATGCTCCAGAAAACACCAACAACACAAACAGTTCAGAGGTTCAGTTCAATGACTTGACCCAGCTCACAGGACACACACACACACACACACACACACACACACACACACACACACACACACACACACACACACACACACACACACACACACACACACACACACACACACCTGTTCCTGTCAACCTGAGCAGCTGTGTCTCTGAGTTTTTCTGAACTTTTTCTTCCATAAAGACAACATTTGAAGTGACAAGTCACTTCAGTATATATATCAGTAAAGATGTGGTTTAACAACTGGACAGTTTTGAATAGTTTCTGATTCTTTCCGAGGGCACAGGCGGAGACCACCGTCGCTAACATCAGATGCAAACCCTGTCATTCTGTTCTATGAGCAGGCCGGAAATATGCAAGAAGCTACTCAGTTTGAAAAAGAGTTAGGGTCACTCCTAGTTGGCTTTCAAGAGTGAAGAATTAAACTTTAACAACTTCCAAATTCTAGTGTTATAAAAAAATTTCACACCCTGCACAGTTTTATGAACAATGAAGGGAAAGTTCAAACTTATTTTCTTTGATCATAGGTGGTGTGTATCAGTAAAATCTGCCAGAGGAATATAATTCTTACTGTAGATTTATTTCAGGGATGTTGAATGAGTCGACTTTGCTCACTTTTTACTTACAGAATCACACGAGATCAGTGAGGAATGAATTTGAACTCCACGTGCATTATGATAAATATACTAACTGAAAGACACAGCCCCACACACACCCCTCCCCATGGTGCATTGTTCAGACTGTATGAAGGAGCTTCACCTCATAAATTATCTTACAAGCAAAATGGTAGAAGGAGGAAATCCTCTCTTCTGCAATATTGATGCACAGTATGATAAAATTTAGTTATTTTTAAATCAGCAAAACCTTCAATACAAGACAACAGCTTTGCAGTCTGAAAAGTAATTCTGTATCGTACCCAGAGAGATGTTTTATTTTGAGTCTTAACACCTCTACAAGCAAAGCCGCATGAATAATTTAGATACACAACTCTACTGGATAGACTCCACAGTTAATACCAGCTAAAGGGAATAATGATGTTAACAGAATTTTAATGTGCAGTTGTTCCTAAAGACTAACAAGAGATGACAGGAGAGGGAAGGAAATCGTTTTTATTTTATTTCACTGTGAACGCTTTGGTTGAGGTCCTCGATTCGCGGTTAGCTTTGGACAAAACAAAAGAAAAGGAAAAATTCAAACCACACTGAAACGCTTCAATGATAGTTTTAAAGGATGAAGAAACATTTTCTCTTTAATTCTCTGCACAGATTTTTCAGATCAGTTCAGGGACTGGACTCTGCAGCCTTCAGGTTTAATCCTTGCAAGTAGAAATGCATGAAAGCATTTGCTGAATTTAATATATTGTATATGTCAAATATAAGAGAAAAGTTACATGACGAGAAACTGGCTTACAAAGACATTATACGATTTCAACTTCTCTCTTCTTCCTTCTGTGCTCCATTGCTTCCTCTCCTGCCCTGATGTTCGCAGAGGGCAGAGGTTATGTTTCAGGACAGGCTCATCTGTTTCACCTAACACTTTCTTTTCTACCATCCATCACATTTCTGAGTTCTTGAACTCTATGAATTCTTTTGTTTCCATTTGTTATGGTAACATTATAAAAGAGTATTAACTTTCAAAAGAGACAAAATTTTAACCAATTCTTTTGACTCTCATGTTTCTATGTCCTGAAGCAGTAGACAATTCTCTTGAGTGAAAAGGAAGTAATGTCTTCTCTTCTTTAGGAATATGGAATATGTTTCACTGCTTTGGCTTTTGTTGAATTTTCCATGCACATGGCTGACATTATTAGGGTTTCTGATGAGAACTGTTCAGCTGACAGAGATGAACACATAAAAATATTATTAAAACACCTATTGGAGCCATATTTCAGATTGTAGTTGCTCAGCCTAAAGTATAAATGTGCTAGGGATAACCAGTAGCTATGCATACAAATGTAAAGTGTAGAAGCAAATGTATATGTTACTTGATAGACAAAGAGGTGTTTATGAGTGTTATAGAGCAAGTTATGTACCCATTGGGTGGTTAACCGTTTTGATATTTATATGTATCTGAATGTTTACACATGCACTTTCAAAGCAGTAATAAGTATGTGTTGAATCTACCTAGTTGGTTTTCCTGCATTTATCTGACTGTAGGATTTCCTGGCTTCTGAGTGGCCAGTGAAGTATCACGATGGCCGTACACAGGAAGTGTTGTTTGTTGCTGAGGTGTGCAGAGAGTAAGTTATCCATCTCCATCTTGCTGTTTCTAATAGTCCCGAGAGATTCAGAACCACACAACGAACCTTCACGTTACACTCATACAATCTATGTTGTTTTTGTTTACATTTATTTAGTTTCATTTATATTTAGTCACTCGCTTTCGTTACATTTGTTCAGTCTTATTGTTCAATCATCTGCACTTTAAACTCACCTGCAGGAAAATTGCTGCACGATAAATGTGGACTGATTAAATTACCACTGCTTTAAAGAAACAGTTACTCATTTTAATGTCACAATAAAGTATGTTGTAGGTGATAAGCTGCTATGGCAACGGTGCTGTTTATGGCCACAAATATGATGCAGATGTTCCGGCATCTGTTTATGCAGCATGTGATCTGGTGTAATTATGTAACAATACATTTTAGTGGATAATCTGAGCACAGCTCCAGTGTTTGTAACTTGTGGTGTCCAAGCATGTCTGAAACTGAAAGTCTTTGAATTTGAATATTGCATAACCTGAATTCAACATCGGAAGGAAGATATTCAATCCAGCAACACACACACACAAATAAATAATGTATAAGGATACTCTTAAACTTGACAGGGGGAAATGAAGCGGCATGACGAGTCTGGGTGGTAGAAAAGATGAAGAAATGAGAGGGGAAAGTATAGAAACAAAAGATGAGAGCAGAAGAAGGAAGAACAGAGACATTAAAGAGTGAGACAGGGAGAGGAGTGCACTATCTAATACGGCAAAAATGGAGAAAAAATTATACGTATATTAGCAGAGTCAAGGTTACCATGGTGTGTGGGTGTGTGTGTGTCTGTGGGTGTGTGTGCATGCGCTCAGGGTGGTGGTTCATTTGGACACCTTAATTGAGTGTTCTGCAGTTTCCCTCTGGGTTCCTGTCACCTTGACCTGAGCTCAGAGCTCCATCAGCAAATTCTGAACAAGATGATCTCCATTAATACAGACATGCAGTAAACGTGTGTGGCCGATATTTCAATTACACCCACGCCCACGCACATATAAAGAGCAGAGTAAAAGATTGTCATACAAACACACACACACACACACACACAACAAGAGCAAATGGATCCAAAGACACACACATGCATACAAGCACAGTAATGACCCCCACACAGCACCCATTCATCACTTGGTTGGGTCGCTGCGGGATACAACTAATGAGGCATCACAGTGGCTGTTACCCAGAATGCATTGCATTAGCCCTTCAAGGCTTCACACTATTTGGCCATTCATTGACACGCATGGAACTAAGTGCTTTTGTGCAAAAAGTCCAGAAAGTCACTCACTGCTGATTGTGTATGGCGTGTGTGTGTTTTCTATACAATGAATGGTAAAATTTAAATGGAGTATAAATCAATTAAAAAAAAAATTTAACTGTGGAGTCACTGAACATCTCACAGAGCTGCAGATTTTTATGCTTCTTTTGTGTCTCATGGCTGATTTCTGCAGTGAATCTTTAGAAGACCTCTGCTTGAGCCTAAGTAGTTGAAGCCGTTGCCAGCGTTCATCCCTGTGCTCGGTGTTTTACATTATGGTTGTGTCCTGGTGTTTTACATGCGGATTACTTCTGTCCCTCAAGTTTGCACTTTCTTTCGCGCCCATTCCAATAGATTTTGCAATTTTCCTGTAGGGATTTGTTGACATCTGCAAGTCCTCATTTTGAGGCTTTGATAAGGATTTTTTACACTGAGGGGATATTTATTATTTGCTTATTGATCCATTCAAAAAACTGAGGGGAAAATGTAAACACAGATTTTTAACCTTCAGTTTTCACTTCTAAAGTCTGTGAGCGGAAATATCTGGAGTTTGCTACACCGAGTTGAAACGGCGACAAACACAACCAGTTAGTATGAAAACCAGTTAAACTGGAACATGCAAATGCAAAGGAAGAATCAATGGTACTAAGCAGGACATTCACAACAGATGTGTAGTTAACATAGAGATGTGTGTCAGGCTACATCATACAGTTTGTGATAAACTATTAAAATGATGAGAATAAGATCCAGTTTCACAGCAAAATGTATAAGAGCTAAGTTAGTACTAAGTTAGGCGCGAGCAAACTGGATCTGGAAAAGCTGCTGTTAGATGTTGAAAGCTCCACTGCTGCTCCCATCACTTGTAGCTGACAGTGGATCGCTATAGTGGTCAATCCAGGCTTGTTTTGCTTGTGATCACTGCAAGTCTCTGAGATTTCATTGAGATGGTCAGTTATCAGCACAATCCTTCTAAAGCCTTCCTGTGTATACCCCGCTTAAGCCTGTGGGGGTAAAAGCCACTGTTCTGGAGCTTTTGGTGCATATAGATAACTGATAATTGTCCTCTTATAATCGAACTATGAATGCAGATTAAAAGAAAACAATAACAAAGACTTGTGGTTGTGACTACTCAGACTACAAACAACAACTGGTGGAAAAACTCTTGACCTTTGCCTACAGATTACTGTACACACCACCGACATGCAAGAAAAAAAGAATGAATTAAGACCAACATGGTTATTGTGGAACTGATCTCACCTTATGTAAACAGCACTACTGTGGTGCATCAGACTATTATTCACAAGGCAATAAAGCAAATGGTCAGATCTCAACAATGTCTTGAAACCAGTGAGTATTTCTCAACCATAAAACTCTGTAACTCTGCGACATGGTATAGATGAGGCGGACCAGCATCAAATGTCTGTCCCCGTCACTGCAATTCCCAAGAGAAAGGAGGAAAAAAGGTGGGAAGGAGAGCAAACTCACCACTAGTCTCAGGTGGTCCTGGCAGGCTGCAGAGAACGAGAGAGAAAGGAAAGCAGATGAGTTGGCTTTCACTTTTGATGTTTTTGTGAACATTTTGCAGTAAAGACCGAAGCATCGATGGCTGAAAGCATCTTAACAACTCCCACAGGCGCACACCAAAAAACAAAAGCATGAATATGGAGTGCAGCATCCAACATCAGCTCAAGGACAGGAGGAGGGAGAGGGATTTACCACGAGAGACAGATGGAGGGAAAAATAAAGGGGGAGATAGAGAGTGTTTAAGAAATAGGCAAGTAGTAATATAGGTCAGTGATGAAGTCTCAAATGTATATGTGTCAATTAGGTGCACTATCATCTTCATGGATTATGAGCATAAACTTTAATACACACACACTTCTGCGTCTGGTATGTGTGTGCAGTGTTTTTCTACCATAACAGCAGATGTTGCATGAGCAGAGGGACCGATGAAGAGACGCAGGGTGAGACAGATGTATCCGTCAGCTGATATATTAGGTTGATTTTTCATATATTTTCAGTTTTGGTAAATCTGAGTCCTCCACTGCAGATTAAAAAAGAGATTGCTTGCTGACTGGGGGGAAGAAATCATTTTCTAACTTGTGATAACATTCTGGTGTTAAGAGCCTCTTAAACCTCAAAATTTTCACTGTGGGAAGTTTTACTGTCCCACAGTGGTAAACAAGCAGGTGTCTCCACCCTTAAGTTATGGTTGGATATTTCTTATGCTGGTAAGATAGGATAGGACTCATGCTCAACAGTGTGAGCTTTTGCCAGGAAAAACATAGTCTGACCTTTTAAATCACCAAGTCACACATAAAAGCGTTGCCAAGTTACAACAAAAAGTCCTTAAAATGTCATGCAGATAATCTCTCCTTATCCATCCATCCATCTTCTGTCACTTCCTGTTTGCAGAGGCAGCCGTCTAAGCAGAAAAGCTCAAATCTCCCTCACCCCAGCCACCTCCTCCACCTCATCCACGGGAACACGGGAGTTCTGGGTCTGACCCGGGCCTCCTCCCTGTAGGACACATACCTCATCCAGGAGGCACTCAGGAGGAATCCTAGTCAGATGCCCGAACCTCCTCAACTGACTCCCTTTGATGTGGAGGAGTCACGGCTCTACTCTGATTTCCTCCTTTATGGCTGAATCACTACGGGAGAGCCCAGACACCTTTTAGAGGAAACTCACTTCTGTCACACTAATTCTAATTCCCACACTTCACAATGAGCTGTGAACCACTCCAGTCTGAGCTGAAGGTTACCAGCTGATAAAGTCAGCAGAAGCACATCATCTGCTGAAAGCAGAGGAGTGACCTTGCATCCACCAAAGTGGAGACCTTCCATACTTGGCTATGCATAGAAATTCTATCCATAAAAATCTGGAACGTGTCCGACGTGTTGATGGAATGAAGGACCAGGTCTCACCAAGTGTGCAGGGACTGAATGGCTCATGACAACAGACTAGATACCCTGTACCCCTGTAGCACTCCCGGTGGATCCCCAGAGGGTCCAAATCCATAAAACCCATGCAGACTGGTTTGGCTAACACCTTTTCCAATAGAATATAAATTCTGTTTAAATATATAAATATAAATGTTGTTTCCTTTGTCTTTCAGTTATTTGTTAAGTCTGCTTTTTAAAATCTTTTTTTAATCTACTGTCATGTCTCTCTTCGTGTCAGTCACTCCCACCTGTACCTCCTTTGCACCTGCTGCATCGCCGTTTGCTCACCTGATTCCACTGAAACCGCTCACCACTTCCTCTTTGCCAGGCTCATTTTGTGCTTTTAGTTCTCCCAGACTCTTTCTGCCTGCTCTGTTTGATTGCCTCTATGGTTCTGGCCACTTTATACTCTAAGTTGAGCCTGTTTTTGTATCAAGATTGTAGGTTTTCGGAATAAAATTTGATTTTTTTTGGAGACGTGCATATTTGTTGAAGCAAAATGTGCTGCATCCTTTTTCCACTGTGAGGGAATAAAAAAATCTTTAATATTTGCATCTCATAGTGTTTTTTTTTAACCTAAATTCAAATTCTCTGTATTTATGCCATTTATCAACTTAACACTGCATAACTGACTGATGATGAAAGGATAAAATATAAGATACCGAGGTTGTTATTGATCAAATGTGTTAATATTTGAGAAAAGAGATCTTTTTAGGCTTTGTTTGTTGCAGCCAGTCTAAAAATCTGAGGATCTGTCTGATTTGGGACACAATTAAAGATAGAGAGATTAAGCCCTACATCCTTCCTCCCACAGTCTTATCCTGTATTAAGAGGCAGATGGAGCTTCTTCTGTACTCTATCAATAGCTGTCTATGTGCTGAGAGGGGCGGCCGGTCAGAGATGGACAGAGGGAGACGACCGACTGCTCTGCATTTCAACACATTTGATGTAACTCAGCAGACCGAGAGGACAGACTACACGCATAAAAATCACACCTCTTTCCTGCGTTTGACCAGGTTTGAATGTACAATCAAAGCACTTGATTGTACATGAAAACTAATTTAAACTTTATATTACATGACACAAACAAGACATCATGCAAATCAACCACCAAAGCAAAACCGGAAGGGAACAAACAACTAATAACTAACAGGGAACAGAACAGAAGAAAAGCCAGAGAGAAGATTCATAGGGTGAGATAGTGGCAGATGATCTGTGGTGGCGATCTCTAAAGGGAGCAGCGAACAGAAGAAGACAAAGATCTGAATCCAAAACTTAAAAACAACCCTTGGACCATGACACGTTTACATGGTGGATATGAAATGGTTTGTACAACCTGTAAAGGTTTTGAAGTTGTGGCTTTGATAAAGCTAAGCTCTCCACAGTCCTCAGGTGTGTTTTGTAGGTGTAATAACGGAGCTGTAACCTTGTGTGTGACACTCATAAACATTGGATTTTCTCCTTGCTCTCTGCTCAGAGAACGGCTGATGTAAAGGTCTCAGCTAAAGGTTGACTGCCAACACTTTCGTTACTGATGCATTTCATCAGGAGAAAAGATGTCATAGTTCACCACTCCAAAATATCTTTGGAGCTGTCTCTCTAATCACAGTGCTCTTTAAACCAGCATGGCTCTCTATTTTCCCCTGTGAGATGAGGTAAAGTGCAGTTATGCAGCACATCACCGCTGTTAGCTACTGACCCATCTGACAGCATTTCTAAAGGTTGAGTCAAACATGTTGAAAATGAAAAAGCCTGTAAAGTGTACAAAACAATTCATTTTCTCCAGTCAGGTTTTTCCACAATGAGGATAATAAGGCCAGTGCGTACCTATTTGACTGTCATGGCAATGAGAACCCTTTGTTTCAGGATGTCCCTTAATAAAGTGACGATGGGTAACTGTAGCCTGGAGCAGCTTTAAACAGACTCAAGTGTTTTGTTTTTGTGTTACTGCAGAGAGCATGACACAGGGGACAAGGAGTATCAGAAAAAATAAAGTAATTTTCTCAAGTATGTTCACAAAGGTCTCCCCTGTTCTAACGTGCCACAGTTCAGCTGTGAGCGATCTCATCACAAAAAAGTTTTAAAAGTGAACAGCTGTGTTGATCAGACACTTTATTTTGGTGAAAGTCCAACCAGTAAGACTGCGGTTTAGTCACTGCTCACACTGTCTCAGAGGTAAAAGGTGCAGGCGTTTCCTTAATTGTTGCTGCTTTAAATACTGGAGCTTCAGACTTTCCAAACCAGCAGAGAGACTGTTCTCTATAAAATGGGATATAACATCCCTGGACCAACACTTTGAGTTTTCATGGTCATGCATAAACATATCCACTTAGCCTTGACTTGCCTAAGTGGATACACTTTTTACCCCACTGATGTAAAAGGCCATGAGGCGGGCAGGCAGCATGGAAACCCAAGTTTGTGAATATGATAACTCAAGAATGAGGTGACGCAGGAGGTTCAAATTGATACCAAAGGTGTACGAAAAATTTTGGATGGGTTTGAATCGACCTTTAAGGTCAGAGGTCAAGTTTTCTGAAAATCTTGTGAATACTAGAACATGAGAATAATGTGATGTAGGTCCCAAAAGGTTGATTCTGTTCATCTGGATGTAGCATTTTCAGTGGGTGAACGCTACGTCCAGATAAACAGTCAACCTTTTGCGGTTTACTTACCTGGATGAGTGAGCATGCATTGAGACAAGGTGATGCAGGATTTCTAAATTGATACCATAGGTTTATCTACTAGAAGGTTATGGGGTAGCACTGGTAGCCATTAGTATTTTTACTGTCTCACAGTCTCCATTCTTTGCATCTGTAATATCAGCTTAACAAACAGACTTTACACGAAGCAGAGATATCATGAATGTGCTGTGCAAATGTGAGGATCGAGGAGATCACTATGTATGCACTATGAATGCAGATTTAATGAAGAAAAAGAAAGTAAGCTTCATATTTCATGTGTTTAAAGATCAACATTTCTGACTTGCTTTGTTTCAAATGCAGTTTGATATTTAAGATATTTATTGCCATCAGCATGCCAAAGTTGATGCCATTGGGCACAAACTCTATTATGCATTAGTAAAGAACATTTCAAGATAAGGATTAACTTTGTTAAGCCTTTATTATATCGTACAGCATCTAAGAAAGACAGAGTGGACAGTATGACATGCAAACTCAGTCCTCTGAAGTAGTCGTCAGCATTTGGATCAATTGCTCAACCAGGTGGGTTGTATTGGGACCTAGCTTGACATATTTTATTTAACCAAATTTTAAACTTTGGAGTCTCTCAGTGAGGGTTAGCGACAATGCTAATTGGGAAAACCACTTACCATATTTCAGTCTAGCAGCTCTGAAGCTCAGCAATCTTTAGATCTTGTTTATTGGATAAATGGAAATGTAAAAAATAAATGCTGAGGTTTTACATGAGGCAGTGTGGACCTGTGTTTGATATAGCTGTCAGGCACTAATAGAGTCATAATTTACACTCACGACTGTATTTTTGAAAAGCGCCAGGCTAGCTGCTTCCTCATCGTTTCATTCCCAATGCCAAGCTTAGTTAGCCAACTGTTGGCAGCAGCAGCATCAATCTTCGAATCCAGCTCTCCACAAGAGAGTCAAAAAGTGCATCAATCCCAAAAAACTTTTCTTAGCGGAAACATTCAGCTTTATAACCGCAACACAATTATTACATGAACTGTTTAAAAAATGAAATCATGCTGCTCTTGCATGCAATCATAATTGTTAACCTTCATCTATATTAGCAAGCAAGAAACCATCAAACCTTAATGAGAATTCAGTTTATTCTCTAAATATGGCATTTATCTTTCTATATAAATGTCTGCCTTTGACCTAAACATTTTTATTGCCACAGTCTAAGAAGTTTAAAACCAATAAAGTAAATGAAATAAATAAATCTCCAAAGGAGGAAGCCAGTGCTCTCATCAGCACATTTACAGGGAGCCAGGCCACTGATTTCCTGATTAGAAACAGCTGCAGTCTCTGTAGTTTTGAGGAGAGATGATCCACTTTCACATTTATGAAACGTTGGCAGCTGAATAAAGAACATTAAGTCTTCCAGTGAGGGGTAATCCATCAATATCATGCCAGTACTGTAGGCATGGCTGTAGCCTCCTAAACTATAATGACAGTGCAAAACTGAAAGTGCACAGAGAGCGACCTGCTGAGTCTTCAAAGATATTTTTGGTTGTAAGTAATTTGAATGAAATTTAAAAATAAGTGCATTTAAAAAACCCCAAAGAATAAACACTGTTGTTTACTTGGGGGAGATATAAAAAATTAATGACAAATAAAACTTGAAGAGAGGAAAAATATCCAATACAAATGTAATATCTGCAAAACCTTTGTTTCATTTGCCTTTTCCTGTATTCATGAGGATAGAGAACAGCTTTAGAAGTGCAGACGTCTGCTTTCAGTTCTAAAATGATATGTCCAGTTGACGTGTCAGTGAGCACGAATCAAACATTTCCTGTGTCCTAATCCAACTTTTAAATTGGTGCCTTCATTTAAATGCAAATAGTTGCAGCAAAGACGTAGATGGATGTATAAAAGTGTTATGCACACCTGTTAAAAAGCTTAAAGTATTTCAGGTCATGACAGGATATGTCTGCATACATACTGTAAATTGTCATAATGCAACCGTTAAGGGGATAAAGTATCTCAGTGAAAGCACCAAAGAGCTCTTGACACAATTTATTTGAAAACCTTCAGGCTGCAGGGTAAAGCACGGAGCGCTGCAGAGAAATGAAGGCTGCTCTCGCTGTTATGGTCCTGCACCGACGACGCAGTGCTGCAGCTCTGAGGCTTCTCATTTCTTCTATTCTGACAAGTCCATCGGCTCTTTATGAATTTGCTCACCCTGCATCAGTCACAATGACCCCGGTTTGACCCGTGGGTGCTAAATGTCAACAGCAATGACTCTGGCTGACACGAAGTGCTGAGAGTGAGTTTGAAGTGAGTGGAAGCCTTCAGAGATGGGTTCAATTAAACACACTTTTGGTCCATCAATCACCAGCAGAGCGAAACATATCAGAAGAACACCAAAACAAAACTCCAGGGACCAGTGTGCAGCCACGAATAAAGACAAAGTTACCAAAGCTCAAAAGGCAAACCCACAGAGGAACGAACTGCACATCTGAGTGAGAGTTACACATTCACAGCGTGGATATTCTCCACCAGTCTGGTGAATCAAGCTGGCAGCTTTTTGCTCAATTCTGAAAGACTTACCACAGTTAAGCAGTCCAGATGGTCATGCATAAACAACAGATCCTGATTTTAACAAACTCTGTTGTGATTATGGACAGAATTACAAGTGTTGTCTTGCTGATGAGGTGGGACGGCAGTGAGGGAGAGAAATTCTCTCATTGTGTGCAGAAAAAACCCTGCAGGAAACTAAACATCCAGATCCACCAGGATTTATCCTGTCAAAACCAGTCCATTCAACACAAGGAATCGCCACGGTCAGTGAACACATTTAAAGAGTGGAAACACTACTGAGAGCCTGAGACCTGTATTCAGTAAAAAAGAGGATAAATTAACTTAAATCACCAACTTTATTAGAATTCCTCCCAAGACGGCCACAAATGTCTTTTAAAACGAAAAAACCCAACTTAATTAGTCTTATTATCCAAATTGCAAAATCCTCTCACTCCAAACCAGCGCCCCTCCCTAAGCCTGGTTCTGCCAGAGGTTTCTTCCTGGTAAAAGGGTTTTTTCTTTCCCACTGTCGCCAAAGTGCTTGGTCATTGAGGGTCTGATTGTTGGGGTTTCTCTGAATTATTGTACCTTTACCTTACAGTATTAAGCTGATTTGGTGCTATATAAATAAAGTTAAATTGAATTGAGTTAAATTAAATTGGACCACGTTCTGTAGATGTTGAGATACTTCCCAGGGAAAAAAAAAGAAAACTTGTCCTTGTAGTTATGAAAAGTTAGGAGATCACTAAGGATATCAGGTGATACCCAAAAGTATGAGACCAAGAACCTTGAATTTCGAGTTCCAAATTTTACCACAGTTCCTGTAATAGCTGCTGCTCACTTTGGTTCAGTCTGGACCAAAGTGGTAGAAAGACAGAGTGACCTGACATTGCTATCCTTAGAGAAATGCTGCCACTGGTGCTGAAAATAAGCTGCACCCATTTAAAGACCCATTTAAAATCCTTTCAGGACCTCATTTTTGTCAAGGGTACTTTAGGCTACATCTATGCAAAACTGTACTGTGAAACTTTCTCAGTTTGACACCAGATTCTGAAGAAGGATCTCTATAATTCTTGAATCTCCAACTTATACACGAGTGAAACACCAGCAGAAGAAAAGAGTGTCTTAAATATTTGATTTTCCCCCCCAAATTCAACAATGAAAGAAATTACTGAAAGAGACTGGAGCTTTGTTGTTACACTGCCCTCTCGCAATTTGAATGTTTTATGTCGGGAAATTTTGCTCCTCTGACTTTACCACAGCTTAAGTGCAACAGAGCTCTTTTTAAACCCCAATGCTCATCATTCATTCAGAGAATACTTGAACTTCTTTACACTGAAAAAGAGGAAATTTGGGATGTTTTTAATGGGTTGTTATGCAGTGCGCTCACTGCTGCACTTGTGGACTACAGGAAATCCAACAGCTGTAGAACATGTCCAACGTTGAGGTATTCATTATAGTGATATGCAACAGGTGTTTGGTACAGCTGCTATCAAACACATTTGGAGAGGATTTAAACTTTTTCTTAATTTGGCTTCAGCTAAAACCTCTTTGCAGTAAAAAAACGATCTGAACCTCATCGAGACTGATAGCTGTCATCAGCTGATAGTGGAGATGACAAATCTTCAGGGGTGATATCATCATCAATCAGGTCAACAGGCGCAAAATCTCACAGGAATGTTTCCAAGATGTTGGAAACAAGATGATGTTCTGGATTTCTAGCTAAAGTGATTTCAGGTGCAAAATAAATGCAGCTTTTTTTGTGCATTTCCGGAAAAAACAACAGATTTACAGCCCATTGGTGATTTCAGAGTGCAACAGCCTGGTGTGTAAGCGTCAGACCTTTACAACTTTCTACAATTTAAGAAGCTCTCTGGTCTCTCATCATTGAATAATAATAAATTATTTGTTCTTCCTTGAGTTGAATATGTTGCCCAGCACTTCAGGAGTCTCTCATGTGTCCCTCCTCTCAGTCTCCACCAGATTTTCCAGTAAGTCTCAAAAGTGTCCATCAGCCATCTGCCTCCTCTGTTGCACCAACACCAGCATCTGGACTCCTTGCGTTTGGTTACTATCTCCTACCTTCATCTGAGACTCAGCTCTCGATGTTGCTTCTTTTGGTGTCCAACCACCAGTAAACCCTAATTTAGCATTTTCACATTAAAAAACAAACAAACAACTGTTTTCTCCCAAATTCTCTCTCCTCATTTCACAAACTGGCTCGAAGCCCCGTGTCTGCTAATGTTCCCCAGTGAAGAACAACTGATAAGTGCTTCTGTCAAATGCAATCCAACATTATTATTGGATGTGAAACAGAAAAAGCCCTTCACTGTCCAAAAACCTCTGTAACTTCTGCAGCTGTACTGAACTACACTTTAGGACGGCCATCTGTAAGAAGCAGATTAGAAATGACACAAACTTCAACTCCCATTAGTCTTATCTGCGCTTCACACAAACACTTACATCAACATACAACATGCACAGTGCAAACCGGAAGGATTCCAACAATGCATGGAAAATGGAGGTTTTAAAAAAGGAAAGAGTTCTTCCTTTCAAAATAAAATCAGGTAGGCAATAGTTTTTGGATTTAAAAAAATACTCTAAATAATACTCTAACTAAACTCCAGAATCATCCGCTCTCCGTGTACTCCCAATGCTCGATTTCTAATAATATATTGTAGTAAAGGTTATTTAGCCTCTTATTTATAGACTTTTCTAAACTCCTCAAGCACAGTCACCATATGATTGACTTCTGACTAAACCGTTACTTGTTAGTTTACTAAATTAATTTTTTAAACCTTCATTCAAAAGATTTAAATTTGTATGTTTACATTTTTGGTTTCAAAAAACTTGCTTCCTGTCAGCATCCTTCTTGGGACTACAAAAAATTTAATCTCTACGAGCTCTAATTTCCTGTTGAGCAGGAAGCCAATTTTCCAAATCAGTGCCTCTGTAGACACAAAATGAACAAAGTTGTAACAAAAACTGTTCGTTGGAGTGAAAGAGGTGAGAGCACAAACTATATCAGCACAGCGTTTCTGTGCTTTAAAAATCAGTAAGTGGAGAGGTACAAATAATACAGAACCTCTGTATGGTCTTTAAAGCTGTTTCAGTCTATTTGTGTGCGAGCAGATTGACATAAAGCTCTTGCCCGATCGAAGGAGCTTAAGCAGCCAACGCTGTGAAGAGGTGACGGCAGCTCTCTGCAGACTCCACAACACGCTCGAGGTGCCGGCTTGGCTCAACTATGGTGCAGCTGAGAATGGTGTAAATCATACGCTGTGAAATTTAACACCTATGGGAGATTTTATAGTAATGTGACAGACTTGGAGAATGCATAGAAATGAGCACTGAAGCTGTTCTGAAAGCTCGAGGTGGAAAAACAAAGAGCTCAGCAATTAATCAACAGTATGACTTTCTAATCCTGATATTCATGAACATTTGAGGCTAATGATCTTTATCAAAGAAGACACAGATTTGTACTTAAAAGCCACTCGACCTTTATGGCACACATCTGAGTTTCTGTAGCATTTCAGGAGTGAGGATCCAAATGTAGGACACAGTTATAGTACGAACACACGGGAACAAAGCCAGGTGAACACAAGCTGCACAACAGGCAATCTGACAATGACAAGGGGGACGGTATATACACAGGGGACAGAAATAGACAGGGCAGAAGTGAAGAAAAATAACACAAGGATGAGTTTTGATGCATGGTCAACACTTCCTTCACAAGCTGAATAAAATAAGAAATAAAAACATGAAAACTAAAGAAGACAGGGGTAGAAAGTAGGCGCGGGAAATTAAGGAAACTGCAAAGGCAAAAACAACAAAATACCACGACTATAAGAACGACTAAGAGGTTGGAAAGAAATGACACAACATGGTTTTTGTTTGCGTAAATTCTATGTGTATTCTATCTGTACACACGCACTTGATATGAAAGCTTAGAGTTTATTTTAGGTTGGAATTAAGCTAAATACCCTACACAACAAAATCACCCTTTTTTTCTAAACATGGCAGTGTTAGTCGAGTCACCGTGCTCAGGAAATCAATTCAGCTTCACTGACTTTAAGTTGCTATGTGCTCTCACTCTTCATGTTCTCACAAACACATCCTCTCCATCTTTAACTGATGTAACTGAAACATGAGGACCAGGAAAAACAAGCCCTGATGTAAACTTTGACTTTAGCAAACACAAAACATAAAGAATGGAACAGCTTTCAGACCCTAATGTCAGATAATCTGCAGAGTAAAAGCTAACAGCATTATTAGAGTAGGAGGAAAACACACTTTTTAAGCCTTTAAGAGGTCGTCTGAAACTACTGCAAACATTTGCATATCATTGTACTCGTATCTTTTTTATGCAACATCATAGTATAACAATGCAAAGCTGCTCATTCCTCAGCTATCTACAATAATTCCTCCCAATCTTAAATTATACAATTTAATCTTCATGTCCTTCTCCTTCACTACACAGGAATTAGTGCGTGTTAAATCACTCGTTAGTTGTGACGTTGAGAAGTGAAGAGCTGGAGGCAAACATCACGCTACGATGAATTCAGTCAGGGCGGGATGAGAGCGTAAACCCACATTTTTGATTCCATGCAACGAGCGGGGAACCTTTCTGCTCTGGAGACTAATTTCTTCCTTTTCACATTACTGCATCCAAACACTCCCACACTCTTCCTCTCCCTCATTTCCTCCTTATTGTGCTCAGCTTCAATCAGCCTCTTTCATGTTCTCATCTAATTATTCGGTGTTTGTGTATTCATACGATGTGTTTGCTTTTTGCGCTCTCTGTTTTGACATCATATTTGGAGACACAACGACCTTCTGTCCCCCTGTCCTAATTATGCTCTAGTTATTTATTATTTTTGCTTGACCTCTCTGTTGCCCATAATTACACGCTGCGGGTGTGACTTTGTACTGATGCTTTCTTCTTCTTTCTCTGTTCAGCTCGAAACTATTCAAACTCTTGTCCCTTGATCTTCTTAGTTTGTTCTCTTCCTCCAATTTGTGCTGTTTCTAAAAGTTTGCATCCCTTCATATAGACTCTAATTGGACTGTTTGGTATGTCATTGTGCATCTTCAGGAAAAAAATCTAATTCAGATGATTCAATGAAAGTGAAACTGGGGAAGCATCAAATTCTTCATTTTTGATATTTTGATCAAAAATCTGATAAACCCTCGAAATGAACTGGGAAAAATTATCGATCAGTCCTGATAGATTTTTACATAAACAGGCATTCATTTTAATGGGATGAAATGAGGTTTATGGACAAACAGCTGAAAAGATGTTTAAATACTTTATTTCAAGCAGTAAATCAGAGTCAGTCAGTGTAACTTTAGGGATGAAACAGAGAGATGCAAATCTATGATAAAAAAAGAACCAAAAGGTGATGAAATTATGGACAGATTTTGCTGATCTGATGCAGTCTCATTATGGATTGATGGAATAATGAATGAACACATAAAGTGATGCACCAATAGATAGGTGGACAAATGGCAAATCGTATGTCAAAAATCTTCAGGACCTGAAAAGTTCATGAAATAGTTTTCAGATGACTCAATTTTTCAGGGTCAAACTTCAGGCAGCATTTAAGCACTTTCATGTCCTTTTAACTGATAACAGCACACAGTTGCAGCAACTGTAATCCACTAGCAGATTGACACACAAAACAAAACGACTATACATGACTACACAAGTAGAGATGGGATGAGACTGGGAACATGACAAACATCAAAAGATCTCACGTATCAAAAGTGATCTCTCTGTGAATCAGAGTCACTCAGCTCACTTTAGGGCACTCATCCCGACTGTCCGAGGAGAGGCAAATCTATATTGAAACAGGCGCAAAGTTAGGTGGGGAAATTTTGCTTTTGTGTCGTTTGCTTTCTCTATCTGATCTTCAATCAGATAGCTATTGATGAATGAAATACAGTTACTTCAAACACATTTAAGCATGCACCAACAATTAAGCACTTTTCAAACCTGGAAAAGACAACATTAGAATTCAAGCATTTTCAAGGCTTCAAAGTTCATGAACCCTAGTTTTGTTCAACCCCACCGACAGTCTGGGGTTTATCTCTGTTTCAGCTCTTTCATATTTAATCATTTGTGGTGGCACAGGGAGCCAAAATTAAGAAAATGCATCAACAGCCAAACATTTTTGGATTAAAATAAATTAGAGGTGTGCAGCAGAAAGTATGAACCGACACAGATAATGAACAAATAAATTATTTTAAATGTTAAGATTCTGCACATCGAGCCGCACTTGTTATTCCTCTTATGTTTCCAAAGGAAATGCAGAACAAGTGTAGCTGGTGTATCCGCCTCCAGTCTGTCTTTCCTTTCTCCATCTAAACACACAAACACTCGCCTGAATAATTCACACCCACTACCTCCTCTCCCATACTAATCTGTCGCCTCCTCTGCGTCTCTGTGGCCCGTGTCTACATGATTTGTGGATGTATGTGTTTGTGAGTTAAACTGCATCAGTGTGAGTGTGCGTTGGTGTGTAGGTCTGTGTGGGCATGTATTCTGTGTGCTCTGTGTTTTTGTTTACGGGTTTGTGCAGCAGCAGGCTCTCCAAGCAGCTCTGGCGCGCGCACACACACACACACACACACACACACACGACAGCGTTTTACCTTACAAGTAGCTCAGCACTGCAGAAAGCCACCCACTTCTGCTCAGGACTCAAACCACAGCACCGTGATGAACAACACCGAGCTGCTGGCTGCCAAATCAGCACAACTGCTCCGAAGTGAAGGAAAACTCTCCCCGAGTCCTGCTGGGCACAGCGGCTTTTCTTACAGTGGAGACTGCAGCATGAGCTGCTGTAATATTTTCACATAAATGAATGTCCAATCTGAGCCACAGAAAATTCATCTCCACTTTGATTAATTACTAAAGTTCAGCTGCAAAACTGGAAAACATTTGCCAGCTCCATTTGTTTAAAGATTCAATTCATAATAGCTAACAAACCAAGAAATGTCTGTTTATCCGTCCTTTGTATATGTGTTGTAAACCTTGAAGTCATGTATGATGACTGAGGTGGCCAATGTGACGTTTGGGTTCCTGCCTGCTTCACCTCAGGTTATCTGTGCCGTTTGACAGTGTTTGTGCAGTTGGTACCTTCTGTAACATTTTAATGCATTTATCCATCCATCAACTATATCTGCTGACTGTGCAGTTAACTGTACACCAAGGCGTTCCCAGGCCAGCCGAGAGATATAATCTCTCCAGCGTGTCTAACAACTAATATGGCCGACTGTGCAGTTAACTGTACTCGCAGAATGTCGAAAAAGTCTGTGGCAGCTTTTACTTGCATTTGTTAGCAGGTACCTGCACCTGTAGCAATAACACATATGGATACATATGTCTATGTATGCATCTTGCTAACAAGCTTGCTAGTCTTAGCTAAAATGGTAACCCTTGACTATAATGAGTCCAGAACCAATCACAGTGGGCTGATATCTGTATCTCTTATGCATGATCTAGGACTCTGCCTCCTGAGCGTCTGGATCCTTTGACCTGTAATCCATGAATCCATGAACTCTGTCACTCTGCAATGCTGACAAGCACCACAAACAAAAGCTGTAAAATAATCATGCCTTTCAGTTAACGCCTACACATAACTGGAAGACATTGCAGAACTCTTGCATGTGACTGCTTTAGCCTTGGTAGGGTGTATGCATTAACAGTCAGGCATCACTGTAACAGTGAAGTCTTCAACTGCGCTAAAAAGTGAAGCACAAACTGTTCAAATAAGTCTTTTTTAATATCTGAAACATAATTTAGAAAACTATCATTTGGGTGCAGGACGTGGGGCTTTTTAGTGCTTCAGTCAGTGCCTGTGGTCATGACTGAGAGGAGAAAATGTCTCATTTAAAAAGGATTAGACACACACAAGATGGAGGCTGAGTTTTTATTGACTGTCTGAGTGTCTTAATGGTGGGTACAATGATGACCCACAGCGATACAGCCCAGAGGCTGCTCGCTAACATGGCAGATGGAAAAAAAAATGTACTGGGGTGTGCAAATAACTTTGTGGGGTTTTAAATGCTGCAAAAGTCTTTGCTTGAATCAAAGAAGTGGGATTGGTTGACAGGATGACAGAAAACTGCATAATGTGCTGATGTGAGAAGCCAATATGCAGCCGGTGCGGAGCTGTGAAGACTCACTGCTCCTCCTCCTGCTTTAAGTTAATGATTTAACATACTGGAAGTAGTGCAGTGTGCACGGAAAAGTGACATTCATGACACTTTAGGTAGATTAATGGATGTACGTTCTCCTGTGACAGCAGAACGTGAGATTCGAGTCACACCTCATAAAAAACAGTCAAAAATTTTAACTTCAACACTTCCATAAACATTCAGATGCTTCCAGCTGATAATTCTGACACTGACTTCATTAGGTGCAAAAATCAAAGACACCCCAGAATAAGCAACAGCAACAAATTCTCTAGTTGTACGTACTAAAATGATGGAGGTCGCTTTTGAGTTTGAAAAGTGAAGCCAATGCAGAAGTGGGTTTATTTTAAATGGCCAGGAGGAAACAACAAAAGAAGCAAAAAGAAGCTCAGCTGTATAAAAGTCCTGTTGATCTAAGACTTCAGAAAACACTGAAAAAATAATAAATAAATAAATAAATACATAAATAAATAAATAATAAAGATCGAACAAACTGTGACAATCAAGTGGACCAGTATGGCAAAGCCGTAATGATCCACTTGGGAAAATAAATCTTTTCCGCATTTTTTTTGGCAAATATTGAGTCTGTAAATCTCTGTCAGACTGTTTATTCCTCCAAAGGAGTGTTTCAGACCCGTCCGCCAGCATGTTTGCTTTGCTTTCACCTCTAAGATATGACAGCACTATGACACTATATCAGTTGTTTTCTGTGTATTCTACGTTGTATCTCATTTGTATCTCATTGCTGTATTGTGGAAGGAAAAACGTCTGACAGAAGGAAAAATGATCAGCTGATTAGAGCATCTGTGTGTGATTAAATGGGATTAAAAAGCTTGAAGTTAACAAGCAATCATTACACAAATTTAGAAAAAAAAAAAGTTTTAGAGGAAATTGTTGCAGTATAAAGAAAAAAGAAACAAGGTGTGACCGGTTAACCTACAAGTTGATTTAAAAGACGAATTAGTAAATAAACCTTGCGTTCATTAATGATCTCCAAAGAGACTATGGGATTAGCGTTTTGCTAGAGGTGATAAAAGGAAGTGACAGCTTGGGAAATCGGAAGGAAAGCTGCTGAGGATGTGGAAAGATCAGGATTGTTATGGAAGAGAGAAAAGGGATTTAACAGGAGCTGCTTTGCTGGGCACATTGGTTGCATCAGCACTTTCATCCTCACCAGGAAAATCAGAGGAAAACATTGTAAGACTGGCAGTGCTGGAACAAGGGAGGAAGATGAAAAGGGCTGATGATTGGCTGCAGTTTATATTCTCATACTAAAATCCCTAAAATGCCATGGTTGTGTAGTACAATCATTAC
Source organism: Oreochromis aureus (assembly GCF_013358895.1). Classification (NCBI taxonomy): domain Eukaryota; kingdom Metazoa; phylum Chordata; class Actinopteri; order Cichliformes; family Cichlidae; genus Oreochromis; species Oreochromis aureus. Next base: position 4,395,722 of record NC_052955.1, on the reverse strand, counting down.
AAATGCTACTAGCAGCAGAAACAGAGATGGAAAAAAAGACAAACTGAATAAAACCACACATCTGTCGCTTATCCCTTTATAATTCCAGCAGTTTGCAAAGGACAAATGTGATTTTAAAATGTGTTGCCTTTTGCAAAATGCAAATGGAATTCAATAAAGTTCAAGATGAAGTGACTTTACAGCTACTGAAATAATACTGAATGATGGAATTATGATATTTATGCGAGGTAGCTTGTTTCGCTTGTTTAATATATTCTTGTTGACAGCAATTTTCCGAATATATTCTCACGTTGACAGCAATTTTCCAAAAAGGTTAAATGTTAAAAAGGCAAGAAAGGCTGGATCTCAGCGTTGAGGCAATTAGAACACAGGGATTATGTAAAACAAAAAGGTTAAATGTGATCCTGTAATCCATCCCTTCTCTCGCTCGCTAAACAAAATATCAAAGGAAACATGTAAGTCTCCTGATTTAAGTGTAAATGTGCCATTTTTGAGCCAGCATCAGGAGAATGTACAGTATGACAACAGTTTGGATTATGAAAGAACAAAAAGCTTTATTGTTCGCTAAATGTTTTCAGGCTGACCTAATAACAGATGCATAAGGCCAAATACTCACATTACTCTGAGGTGAAAAACTTAATCAGTCCATCATTCCATGTTCTCAGGTAGCAGCAGTGGGTTGTAGTTTAAAGCTCACAGTCTGCATTGGGAGGAGGCTGGTGTGGTGGTGGTGGTATAAATCAAATCATGGACTTTTACCCAGGAGATTGAAGTGATTTTAAAACCACTTGATGAATCATCAAAACTGATTCAAGACGAAAATACATTCCCCTTAAAGTGTTTTTGGAATGGAGTTTGGATGTATGGTCATGTGTCACAAATACAATAAACCACAGTCATGACTTCAGCATAAATAAAAGAACATGCACGGTAATGTTGTTTTAATAAAAGAGGTCTGATATTGTGCTGTGCATAAATGTCCTTGTTAAATTTTGTCACTGTTTGTACAACTGAATGAGTCTGTGTTGCAGGGGTCTCAACCTCCAGTCCTCGAGGGCCGGTGTCCTGAAACTTTTCCATGTGTCCCTGCTGCAACACACCTGAATAAAATTAGCAGGTCATTAGCAAGAGTATAGAACTTGACTGCATACTGAGATGACAACCCCTAACCCTACTCAAGTAACTTGAAGTAAATCTAAGAGTTTGGAAAAATGTACTTCTAAAAGTACTTTTATTGCACCATGTTCATTCACTCATGAGCTGCTGTAACATGAATCAAATGGCTGAATTGCCACCTCAGCATGCTAATGACCTACTAAATGTATTCAGGTGTGTTGCAACAGGGACACATGGAAAGGGACTGGAGTTCGAGACCCCTGCTGTATTGTATTACTGGATCTATTTTAAACTCACATGCAAATAGTTACAGTTTTACATGTATCCCCCTCTGATTAACAATTCAATCACACCAGGTGGTATTTTTAGAATGAAAAGAAATATTTCTAGATGTATTTTCAGAACAGAACCACACATGTAAAAACTTCCACAGGACTCTGTGCAGTTATGTGAAAAACTAAGTAAACCTCATGATTTAGTAGCTTGTAAAACCACCTTTAGCACCAATAACCTGAAAGTTATTCCAAATCCTCACCTTTCCACTCCCATGCTGGACAGTTAGTATAAGGTGTTTGTGCTGATATGCTGTTTTTGCTTTCCACCAAATCCGGTGTTGTGCACCAAACATCCCCACCTGGGTCTTGTCTGTCCAGAAGCATTGTTGTTTGTTTAAATGCAGCTTTGCAAACCTGCTGCCATGTTCTTTTTAGAGAGAAGAGACTTTCTCCCAGCAATCCTTTCAAATGAGACACACTTTTTCTAATTGTACTGTTATAAAGTTTAACATTTAACAAAACTGAGGCCTGGAGAGTCTTAGATTTTCCCAGAGGAACCCACCCGAGGGATTAATAAAGTTTTATCTTATCTTATCTTATCTTAGATGCAACTCTTTGGGTTTCTTGCAATTTCTCTGAGCGCTGCACAGTTTGACACTGGGGTAAACGTGCTGGGACTGTAACTGCACTTGCTCATGTGTTTCTGACATGAACAATACCAGCTGAACTGAGGCGTAAAGCCACAGCAGTGACTTATTATAACAGAACCTGATGTACCAAAAAATTGCAAAACCATTTAGAAAGCATACTGAACCACATTAGTACGAACCTCATCTCATCCTGCGCATTCAAGCCAATACCTTATTCAGGCAAGACAGCATTACTCGTCACGCAGCGAAGCAGGTTTTTCAATTTACCCTCCCACATTTCTCTAATCACAGCACTTTCACTATAAAACAGGAACAAGAAGCAGCCAAGCAAGAGAAAAGGGAATTGCAATAATTAACATTATTCATCTGTATGACTTAAACTGTGTTCTCATTATTGATCTGTGCGGTCTTTGGGTAATTTCCTCTGCTGTTCATTCTTAATCTGGAAGGCAAACATGTACATTACTTGTGGAATGTTTTAACTTCATGATAGTGCACACTGATGTAATAATAAAACAACATTAGCACTTAAAGCATGCCCTGACATAGATCATTCATCATTCTACTGCTGTTACACGCCTGAATATATGTACAACAACTGACATTTACAAGACATATGAGCTGATTCTGTTCCTGTTATGAAAGGCATGTTCATACAACAAGGACTATCAGTCTGTGTCAACAGATCTGGGAGGAGCCAACCTTCATGCAGAAGGTTGGCTAAAAAGCATTCTTCAGCAGTCAGAACCATGGCTGGGACCATGCTGGTCTTTTTCTTTGTCCTTCAAGGGGCTGAGAAATCTTTCCCAGAGTCTCCCTGTTAATGTAGACTTCAACCGTAACATCCTCAAAGCATTTCAGGAAGAAAAGAGCAATCCAGTGGCACAACAGGTGCTCCATCACAACGTGTCTGCTTGTTGAAAACCACTGGTACTCTTTATCTGTCCTATTTGCCAGATATGTCTGTGTTTGACTTCATTTTCTTCCCCAAAAGTAAATTCAAGATGACGAAAAGATGATGAAAAGATGTCTTTTTGGCACCTGGAGGAGTTCAAATGCTTTCAAATGGTCCTTGATGTTTTTAAAGAACAGGACGCCTAAGGTGAGAGGGGGAGAGGTCGATTCCTGCACAGGGAGTCTACTTTGAGGGGATAGTAATCAAATTTAATTCAAGTATATTTTCAAAGGAGTCTTTTTCATCAAACCTCAAACAGATAATGTATTATATATATATGACAGAAAGCTGCGGGATAGAAGATAATATAACCCTGAGGCCAAACATCCATAAGAAGCAATAAATGCTTTTTGCTGGAGAAGTCGTGACCTGTGGGAGTTTGGGCTTCTGTCACTTAGTGCCTAATTTGGCAATTCTTGGTTTTCTTGCATACTGGTTAATTTCACCTCCGCCCTCCCCTTTGTTCTTTTTCCTGCTGTTATCTGCACTGCCTGTTCCTAATTACTCTCTTACAACAATACTGATAATCCTGTTTTTCTCCTTTTCACTTACCATGTTGTTGTGTTTGTCCAAGTGGTCGGTAGTTTCTTGTGCTCCTGTTATTTCTCGACTTTGTGGTATTGTAACATTTTTCTTGTATTTTTCATCGTGTATGACCTTTGCAGTTTTTACCCATTGTCTGCTTCACTTCTAAATTCATGGCCACATTGACTGGCACTCATGTATGACATCAGCCATTGAAGTTTCGAATCTTGGATTGTTATTTGTGTCTGAGTCTATCATTTGGGTTGTCTGCTCACTTGAATATTTATTACAGAATGTGTGTGACAGATCAATGTTACTTGGAATATGTAATTAAGGTAATACTTTCAGTTTGTAGTGGTATCACTTAAAAAAAGTTATGGGTGAAAGAGTCCTGCAGAGAAATCGGCTTTTGTGGTATAAGATGGCGGTCCCCAACACCCGACATGAGTCGTTTGGTACCGGGACACGAGAGTCGAGGCTTGAGCGTGAAATTCATGGTTTTTCGGGTTTTTATCATTTTTATCGTTAACTCTGTTTGCCTGGGTCTTTTCCCGTGTGTTATGAATAAATCCTCTTTTTTGGTACCGGTACAGGTTTTATTTTGTTGTATTTATCCAAGACAACCTTAAAGGCCGTGAAAATATTGTTGGACATAAACTGGTCCGTGGCGCGAAAAAGGTTGGGGACTGCTGGTATAAGACACATTCCACTACATTTCCCAAGTAACTTGAATCATAATGTGTGATAAAACAAATTCTACCGAAGCATTTTCTCTCATCATTTCCTGGAAACGATATCCAGTACTATGAACATAGATTAGGATGACAAAGCTCCATATTACTCCATATTCTGTTGGGAATCTGACGTACAGTAAAACCAACTTTACTGGAAATCCCTTCAAAAACAGGCTGGTGGGAAAGAAAATGTGTTCCCAGCAACATGTTTGTGCCCATGTCAGTCCATTTCATATGAACTCCATATGAACACACTGCATTAGGTTAAAACCACACAGGCTGCTGGGGTGGAGCAGAACGGGAGGTGTAATAATGCCCGGCTGGTCCCTCGACTACTGAGCTACATCCCACCAAAGGATTTCATTTCATATCTCGCTAACAGCTATAATCAGTGAAAATGAAGTGTTTCCTATTGAATGTTCAAGTATCATCGTGTAAGCCCCATCCTGTTACAGGGAACAAGACTTGAATTTCCAATAGATGTAAAAATAAAAGGCAATTCAGGAAATGATTCAGGCCATCGATCAGGGTGTAGGTGGGTGGGCATTTTAATACTCAATCAAAAGTCTTTGCTGCATTTTTGTGAAAGGATCATTTTTCTGCTGTGACTCTTTAATGTTTTTACATGCAACAATCTCACCATCTCAATACTGGCCGTCTGCCACAGTAAACAACATAACATTTCTGACTTTATAGTCTGTAGTTTTATCTAATTTTGTGACCTTAAATGTGAAGGAGCCACTTAAAGTATTGGGCCATAATGTCAAATGTACCAATGTAATATAAAATACAAGTGAAGCACAGAACCTTTTGTCTGTGAAGGTTCTCAGTCATCCAGGTCATCGTATTCTAAGGAGCTGGGAAAGAAAAGCGTCTGGACTTCTTTAAGTTGGAGCAATCGGGACCCTACAACACTGGGCAGAAAATGTTCCCTCTAAGCCTGAAGGGAAAAACAGGGAACACACATGTAAAGAAAGCACTTAAATCATGCGGTTATCCTAATTGGACTTTTATCAAGTCAGCAAAGATGCACAGAAAAGAAGACCAGACACCAGCTAGGGAGGATCAGAAGGACAAACGCAACAATATTGTCATCCCCTATTTAGCCAGTGTATCAAAAAAACTCAGGAGAGTCTTCTCCAAGTACGACATCCCAGTTTACTTCAGACGCAGCAACACACTCAGACACAAACTGGTTCATCCCAAAGACAAAACTCAAACACAAGCTTAACAACGTAGTGTATGCTGTACAGTGTAGCGAGGAATGCTCAGACCTCTACAATGAAGAAACCAAACAGCCACTTCATAAACGCATGGCACAACATAGAAGAGCCACCTCGATGGGACAAGACTCAGCAGTCCTTCTGCAACTAAAGGACAAAGGTCACTCTTTCGAGGATGCTAATGTTCACATTTTGGACAGAGAAGAGCAAACCCGAAACCTTGGCTGATTGTGACCTACACCCGTTTTCACACCTTGGCTTATGTGATTAGGTAGAGGATCAATAGGGGTCCATTGTGGGGAGAACCTTTTATTTCACCCTGAGGTCAAGTAAGAAACTGGAGATTTGAGAAGAAAGGTTTTTTCGTATCTTTTTCTAAGGATTCGATATTGATTTTTCTTGTTTTGTGGGATTGATCTTTGCACTTATATTTCTGTATTTCATGCTATCTTAATGTTACCTGTTATAAGAGGTTAAGTTGTAGCTAAAAATACATAAAATGTCTACTTTGAGAAATCAAGTGATTACAAGGAGACAGAACAGGAGGCTCGTGGTAAGCAGGATTCATTAGCAACAATGAGTCACAACACTCCCTTAGCTTATAGGATTTATTAACTGAATATTTTGCACTCAATCTAGAGACTGCAGTGAGCAGCTGCTTGCAAATACTGGGTGGATCTCTTGTCAACACAAACTGGGAAATTATTATGAGACATTTACTTTCGTACCATATGTGCCCAAAGTGATCATTAACTCACTGACTTGATTTATGGTGCTGAGAGTCCATGTGCAGCTATATGGGGTAGCATTTCTGCTCTAAAAGTATCCATAATGAAGTTGCATTTACAAGTAGTATAGGTCATTCATTACTCTATGCAATACTATTATAGACCTGCAAATAAAGGTCACGTTTTGCACAAACAGCCGTTAACCTTTAATTTCCTCAAGAAATTTCTAATTATGAAAGCGAGAAAGTTAAATGTTATAACAAATGACTTTGACTTCCCTTAAAAACCTTTGGTTTTACGTTCATGTTGTAGCAGAGAGCAGATTTTTCATAAATTTGTTGGTATCATTCTGTTGAGTCATCAGGAAAAAGATCAATTTCCTACATATCCCAGCATACAGCAGAGTCAGAGGTGCAAGCAATGACCCAACTAGACACCTACGGTATGTCCATATGTTGCATTAATACAGGCCATGGATGCGCCTTACTAACAAAGCTAAAAGGCATTAGCTGATTAGTCAACACTCCACCCTCCTGTCCAAATATGCTCATGTCTGGCTTTAAAACACAAACATGGCAGCAGCCAAAACACTAACATCTCAAAAGAATTCTGGATCCAAATTCTAAAACCAGTGAATGATGTCACAATTTCATATCCAAGCTGTTGTGCAAGCATGCAGCACATATGCAAACCATGATAGACAGGACAACAAAAATATCTACAGACATACAGACCAACAAACCTCTGCATGCTCATCATTGCACTGCTGACGAGTCCCCAGCAGCTCATCAAGCTTTAATTAGCAGCTTACACAGCTACAAGCACAAAGCCTATCTGAGCAACCTGTAACATTAAGGTAGAGTTGCTAAAGAACTGCATGGATGCAGAAGCAGTGTGAGATTGTTCTCAGCTGCAGGGAGAAACATGGAGCCGAGCAGCAGCTGACCAGCTCAGCTGCTGGGCATTTCCTAATCAAATTTCCCTTTCTTATGCATTAGTCTGCTGAGAGCTGGAACACACACACACACGCTACTTGTAGACACTGATATCCAGTTGGTTCTTTATGAAATCAGAGACTTTTGGTTGACTCAGCTAGCAGAAATCCCCAGTCCAATCTTTTTGCAGTGGTTCTTAAACCTTTTTTGGTGTTTCTCTCTTCACAAACTGAAAGTTCACACCCACAGCATCAATCCAACTTCAATTACAGTTGAACACTTAGCTGTGTGACCCTAATGCAGGACACTGCAAGTAAAGCAAATCTTTATTTAGGTCAATGGCAAACGTCCAGTGATAAAGTCCAAGCATCATCACTGCAAATGACAGAATACACACCATGACAAATACAAAGACACTTCAATAGGACAAAAGGGAGAACAAGACTATATATAGACAATCAATGCACAGCTGAACATAATAAACACAAGTGAATACAATCAGGACAACCACAAAAACTAAGCTTCACTGTAAAGCAGAAAATAACTAAAACAGACTCCATCCATCTCTTCTGCTTATGAAATTCCAGGACATGGGCGGCTTTAAGGGAACAATCTGGACACATCGCCAATCTGTGGCAGGGCTGACACAAAGAGAGGCAGCCATTCAGGATTTAGAATCACCAGTTAACCTAACCCCAGAATGTCATGGGAATGGGGAGGAAGCCAGAGTACCTGAAAAGAACACATGCAGACAGTGGAGAACATGCAGACCCCTCACAGAAAGGCTCCAGACTGGATTTAAACTTTTTATAACAGTATAAAAATGCTAGCCAGTCAGAAGCCTACAAACACTGACAGCGCACTGGCATCAAAAAAGGAGATAAAACAGGCACATCTTCAAAACACTGAATCTTTGCCTTCTCGTGCACATGTGATTTAAAATGCCATTTATGTAATGAGTTCTTCTGGACTGGTTCTCATATGGCACTTTTCTACTCTACTTGAGTAGAAGAAGAGAGCAACTTAGAGTTGAGTTTCTAGCCCAAGGTTATCTCTGGGCTAAGCCAGGGATCGAACCACAACTAAAGCCACTCCACAATGTGCGAATGAAAGGCCAAAATGTTGGGGAAAAATGACATTTACCAAACTACCTGCGCACATGTGGACAGAATCTTAATGTCAACCCAACAGAGTTGAGCAAAGTTGATTCATTTAACCAAAATAAAATTAGCTTCAATTAATATTTTTCTACCTGCTCTTTCGTGTCACATTTGCTGTGACTTCCTGCAGTTTGACAATCATCCTGTTAATGTCTGTCTGTGTGGTGTTAACAGCAAGCTGTTCACCTGCATTCACGGGAACATGGGTTTCCTGCTTCACATAGCTGGAATATGTGAATATGTAACACTTGAACATCAGGTTGTATTAAAGATGTTAACATCTTATAAAAGACAACTTCACAGGGACAATCATCCTTCTCAGTTGTTTCAAAGCACACTGAGATTATGCAAAGGTATTTATACAGAGGGCCCTGCAACAGACTGGCGACCTGTAACAGACTGGTGACCTGCCCAGGGTGCGACCTGCCCAGGGTGTAGCCCCACACCCCGACACTGACAAGGATAAGTGGAATCGAATGGATGGATGGACTTATACAGAGGAGGTGTTTTCCGAGCAGTTAATGAACTCTTGATAGAGTTTTTCAAAGTGATCTAACTGAATCACTGTTACTACGCAATGAATCAGTGGCTTTTTTCAGTAAGGCTCGTTTATATCTGGAATGATATCCAATTAATTTAAAATCTCCTTTGCTTTTCTTTCCCTTCAGCTCCTCCTCTTGTATCTTGTGTTTAGTAAAATTTTCTTACAACTGTAAACATGAAATCAACTCCAGAGAAAAATATAGGACAAAACTAAAAATAACACTTTTACTCACGCGCCCAGAGCGTCCCCTCCCTCTGTGTGCTCACATCTTTCCATCTCTTCTGCAGCTTTGATAACACAACCAGGAAACATTTTGTCCTCTAGCTTCTATCAGCACCTTCATTTTCTGGCACCATTTTCTATTACAGCTCGGAAATAATGTGGTAATGAAGGTAACAATAAAGAAACAGCATGCTATTACCACTTGGTTACCACAGTAAAATGTAAGTAATATCCTTTAATGATTTTGTATCAAGAGTAATTATAATTAATAATTAGCAACAGTACAGTAATATTTTGGTTGAAAATGATAACCTGCTAACAATAAAATGATAATATCCCTGCATCAAAATTATTTTATACTGAATTATTGTAGTAACTTCATAATAATTGGAAAATAGCAGTTGAGAGTAATTACTGTATTATAATGGTGTAATTAATATTATAATGGCAGTTTGTGTAATGACCAGGACGAGGGCTGCAAAAATGCAAATTACACATTTTATAGTACTATTTCCTAAAACTGAAAACCTGGGACCAGAAAAACTATTTAAATATTAAATAATATAGGCCGACTGCTGTGTTACTTGCATGTAGATCCATTGTTAATGTACAGGAACAGAACGTACTGCACATGTGGACAGAGCAAATACAGATAGAAACAAACAGTTTGGGATTTTGCAGGCGTGGTGACATTCTTGTTTCCATATTATCTGTTACTGCATTTGTTTTAACAGTGGAAGCCGTGACCTGCCACATGTACTTTAATTTTCTAAGGGAAGCCATTTGTATTGTGTACAATGCAGAGCTTAAAATATATGAAAGGAATTTATTAACATTTACACTGAAAAATACTCAAAGGGAAAAAAAATCACAAAAAGTTCGGTGATTAAATAATAATAGAGTTTGTTTGCTGCTGTTTGTTAAGCTATGGTGTCTGAATAAATACACATTTGCTTTTCTCAGTGACTGTAAACAGATAAATGTTTGCTTCAAACATAAGCCAGCGGGAAAACGTGAGGAAGCGTTCATGCTGAAACAGAAGGTGACCATGCTGAGGTTTATAACTAAAATCAGGGCAGCAGTTAAGCTCAGCCGGTTTTATAGGCGCTAATATAATGAATTAAATGTTCTTTGAGGGGTTTGTACAATGTATAAAAAATTACAGTTGAATGAAGGGAAAGAAAGAAAATTTTAATTGGAAAACAAATGGAAGGAACCTGGAGGGATCTTTCATCAAGTTCATTTTTATGTGCATCTCTGTAATTTGCTGCAGTTATCACTGTTTGGCTTTTAATGACCTGCCATTGGTTAACACATATTATTAACTTTATCAAGTGAACATACTTTGAGTTTGGCAGATAGACTGAAACACGATTACTGGGCCATCGCACTTCAGTACACGATGGATTAGCTGCTGGATGATTTGATGACAATGAGATTCAAGGACACACATCTGACTTCAACTTCAGTGTGCTCACAGCGACTGCACAGAGCAAACACATGGAAGCGGTTTAAAAATAGACTTTTTGAACATATTAAAAACCGTCATCAACACGCTCCAGCTGTGCAGCCCAGACAGATGCTTCACTTTTACTGATTTCCCCTTAGATTTCACAAGGACACAGTTGAATTAAGTAAGCGTTGTTGTCTGAGATGAAATCATGTGTCATTATTTTTTATAACTCTTTTGTTGTTGTCATTTAGTCAACCTTGAGTTTCATCCAAATGTATGACAGTACTGTTTGGAAAACCTGATTTTCAGAGACTTTAATTGTCCTTTTAACTGCTATTCAGGAGAACAACCCAGCTGACACTGAACAAAAGGCAGGACCCTGGACAGGCAGCTGTTCTAATCACAGTGTGAATTCTGCTGCGTTTCCAGAATGAGTTGGGAACATAATTATATGTATAAAATGCCAGTATTTATTCCCTGTATAGACACTTAGTACAGGAACCTGTATTGAACTTAACATTTTCTGCATCATTGCCTTCCCTCCCAATCTTTCTGTGACCTTTGTGCAGGAGAAATACAATACATATACCAGTGGACATGCAGTGGTTATCACGGTCCCCTTACAGTTACACGATTCCTGGTTTGACTTTTCCAGTTGAAACCTCTGTGTGTGAAGTTTGCATGTTCTTCCTGCAGCTCCGGTACCCCCCCACCAACAACCCAAAGACATTGTTAGGTTGGTTAGCAACCTTACTTTTAAATGGGAATATAACCACAATGCAACCAGCTGAGTTGAGTCCCCGGCTGCAGACTAACTCAGGTTAATTGCTAGGTGTTGGTGTCTGTCTTTAAAAATAATTTTAGAGATGGATGCCCAGAGGGTGAGGGTGACAACTACTTACCATTGTCAAAAAAAATTAAGTGCAGTCATCGCGACATGGCAGCCTCGCTTCTGTCAGTCTGCCCCAGGGCAGCTGTGGCTACAACTGTAGCTTGCCTCCACCAGTGTGTGAATGTGAGAGTGAATGAATAGTGGAATTGTAAAGCGCTTTAGGTGCCTAGAAAAGCGCTATATAAATGCAATCCAATCCATTATTATCTCCTTCTGAGTGGCAAGGAGCCTGCTATCCCATTTTTACTCCAGCGTGACTGAGCCACAGGGAAATGGATGGATGATATAGTGTAACATTTGTAGCTAAAAGCTGGTTTGCACATGTAGTTCCTGGGCAGAAGGCCCTTGGAGAAACAATGATGGAGAAACTGTAACAAAAGATAACAGTCAAGTGTAAAAACTTAGCATCTCATATAAAAAAAAAAAAACACCTTACAAATAATAATAATAACAAAAAAGAGAATTTCATCAACAAACCTAAAATCATACAAAAAACAATTGTTGGGTGCAAAGAATTTGGAACCATGTGAACCAAAGCTACGATGTCATCTTCATATTCCTCACATTTAGTGTGACTCTTTAAATTTTCAAGCTAATGTCTCAGAGTACTATGATGTTTTCTGGTATAAAATTATAATTCCCTGCTGTCCAAACAAAGTGTTCTGACCAAATGTTGTAGATGGAAATTTTAACATACCTATCTCCTCTATTTGAAGCTCTTGTGAACCTCGAGCCAACATAAACTACTGAATAGGTGGTTAATGTTGGCCATAAAGAGCATTTTCAGATCTCCCTTATTAATCAATTCATCTTCAGCAGGTTGATGAGCTTTCTGTTTCTTTGCATCATTCTGTGAATACTGGAAGCAAAGAGAAGGAAAAGCAGAATTTACACAATGACTCTGACCCCGTATATTTGAATCCCTGCTGGGCCAAACGATTTCACTGTTGACATGCCACTTCTTGTTTTTACCATCACGTGCCGTGTGCCGTCCAAAACCGATTATAAAATCTTTGCTGCTGTCTGCCTTGGGTGGGCTGCTCAAACTGCATCATGCATGAAAACACACGGGACCCTCATAAGGTGAAATGGTTCCTAATATAAATCCAAGAAGCTTGACTGTAATCAACCATCTGTATCCCCTGGTAAGATAATGCATCCTTTTAAAATAGCTTGACTTCTTCTTTTTTTAGGTTCCATATGTCTCCACCCCTGACGGTGGGGTGCTGAGCTGTAAAATCAGTTTATTTTATAACCTCCATGTCCATGGTGAAGCAGCAGCTGGAGTCGATGTCTTATGTGTTTATGTTGCACTTTAAAGACGTCATGCAAAAAATCCTGCACCCTGTCAATCAGTTGTGCTCACTTTTTGTTTGTGTTCTTTATGCAAACATAAGAAATGCACCTGGGTTATTTCAAGAAAAATGGCTTCTTTTTACCTACTTTTTGATACCAGTGTTATCATCAAGCTTCTGTGTCTTTCTAATCATATTAGTACTCATTTCATTTTAATTCATTCAATCATTCTGCATTTCAACTATTGAGTGTTTGAGGTTGACCTTTTTATTCTTTCACTCATGACTCATAGTTTATACTTTTATTGCTCTTAATTGGTAAAATAATATTTTGATATACATTGCATTTCAGTTCAATTAAATTTTCAAGTCAAGCTTTTCAAGTTTTTATTGTTATGTGTTCTCTGTGGGAATAATAAGGTTACGTTGATATGAATTTAATTGATTCAGTGTCTGCTGATAAACCAGTGGCGGTGTTCTTATGTCTCTTTGGAAGGAAAGGGAACTCCTCGTACAGTACAGCAGATGGCTAGGATGAGCAATACAAGGCTTTTGATTGGGAAGTGCTGTTCTTGTGGTGCAAAGTCCACAAAAACCGCAATATTGTCTTCAGGTTAGGTGACAAAACCCTCGACAGCAGAGCGAGAGCTGACCTAAAGAGAGGCATAAAGGAGGCAAAGAGGGCCTACAAAAGCAGGATTGAAGACCGCCTCACACATGAGGGTTAGGCAGGGGCACAGGATATAACCAGCTATAAAGGGTGGAGTATAAAGTGTTGTATACAGGGCGGAGCTAAATAACTTCTCTGCCTGATTTTAAGCTAATACTGTTTCAGCCAAGTCGTGCAATTTCACGACTTGGCTGGCTCCAAGACATTAACACACACAAACAGACAAACACACTGCAGGAACAGGATGTGATGTGTATGCTAAGGTCAGTCAAATCCTAGCAAGGCCCCTGACATGCGCTAACCAACCATTGTAATCCCTGTTCACCAAAAGCCACAATCTGTGGACTTAATTGATTATAGACCCATTGCACTTGTGCCAATGATCATGAAGTACTCTGAGGAACTAGTCCTGCATCACATTAAAACCAACCACTGTCCCACATTTGACCCACATAGTGTGCTTACAGAGCTAACCGACCCACAGAAGATGCTACTGCTATAGCAAACCATGGAGCACTAAACCACCTAGAACACAAAGGGAGCTATGTGAGTATAGGACTGGAATTAGTATCATAATCATAATCTGTATCTGTATCATGATCAGTGACATCTTAGACCCCTCCATGTGCACCTGGATCAGACTTCTTCACTAACCGCCCATTGAGAGTCAGAAAAAGACCCCACCTCTCCTTCTCCATCATACTAAGCATTAGTGGACCCCAAGGCTGTGTGCTGAGTCCAGCCCTGCATTACTTGTACATTCATGACTGCATACCGGTCCACTTGTCCAACATCATAATTAAATTGGCTGACAACACAGCTGTCATTGGGTTGATCACAGGAGGAGATGAGTCAGCCCAGAGGGATGGGATTAAAAAGACTGTCAGTGTCAGCACTGGACATTAGGAGGAAATGAGTCACTGTTCTGGCCCTTTTCTCCACAGGGAGATGTGTGGAGAGGGTGCAGGCATTCAAGGTCTCAGGGGTTGTCGTGTCTGAGGACCTCTCGTGGTCAGCCAGCACTACTCGAATTATCGAGAGCACTCTCAGTTCCTGAGTATGCTCAGGAGACGCAACACGGAGAGCAGAAGCTTCTGGTGGCCTTCTAATGGGGCGGCCATTAGCTAACATGCTAACAAGTCTACTAGCATGTCTGTGTGGTATGCAGGCTGCTCGGCTGCGGATAAGGAAGACTGTGCAGAAAATCACTGACTGCCCACAACATCCTATGGAGGAGATTGTCATCTCATGCTGCCAACATCATTAAGGACTTCACCCACCCTCGCCATCATCTCTTTGAACTGTTGCCCTCTGGCAGATGTTACAGTCCAACCAGAGCACGCACATCCAGATTAAGTAACAGTTTCTTCTCCCATGCAATAAACATGCTAAATAAGGAAAATCACTCAATTGCCAACCATCATCTGCCGTGCCCTTGTACTTTATTAACATACAAAGAGATTTCTATATTTTTTACAGGGTTTCACATCTTTATCTATCATAGATTCTATTGTATGCCTTAGTTATCCATGTTCCAATCAACATCCTATGTCTTCTGTCTTCTGTTGCACTGTAGAGAAGCATCTTGATTTCATTGTATGTATTTACAATGACAATGAAAGCAATTCAGGTCAACTCTTTTACGAATGTGATGTCTGTGTAGCTGTGCATTCCCAACCTCATTAAACTGATTCTCAGCTGGTGTGACCATTTTTAAGGGTATTAACACCACAGCTATTACTTTGTAGAGCTGAGAAGGAATATTCTCATTTTTTAATATGTTAACCAATAAACACTACACACAGCATAGCTCTGCGGCTATATATACATATAGCAGTAATATAACACATCTGACACATTAAGTGAATCAAAATAGTAGGAATCAGAAAATGAAGAAAAATATTCAGACAGAAGAAACACGGTTAATTTAAAGATAGGCTCTGGGAGCCGAATAATGCCAAATAAATTAATAACAAGGGACAAAAAAGCTCTCCCAAAACACATTCCTAGCTGTTTGTGCTTAAAATGGAGAATTCCCAGTTAATAATATATAACTTGAGATTTTTTTATTTTGTATGCCTAGAGCTTAAAGTATTAAGTAAAATAGTATCAATGCAGTGAGTTTCAACTTGAAGAAAACAGCTTTGATATATTAAAAAAATGTGCTTCTAAAGTTATTTCACATTGTAATATAATATTATATTATTATTAACTTTCTATAGATCAACAATATCTACCAGTGAAAGGATGGGTGGAGAGGAGATGCTGTAATTTGACACTTGGTTTGTCAGAAGATCTGCAGAAAACAAAACATTCTGTGATGCTCCAATTGTAATGTTGCATTAAAGATGAGTCGGCCATTTCTGCACATCTTTGCCAAAGACAACCAAGTAAGTAAGTTGTATCTCACAAATATGAGCTTCCAGTGGGTAGAGTTAACATCTACCGCAGACATGCTTCAGAAATGATTAAGACCATTTTTTAAAAATAGTGTTTTTAAAGTATATTGCCTTTACCTACACTGGGATAAAAAGGATCAAATATTTGCTTCTCCAGATATTTTTGGATGTACCACTTTTTTCACACCTTTGTGTACAGCTGAAAATTTAAAGCGACTTTCTTCCTCTCCGCCAGCTCTGCTGCCAGGTCACTCCCTCTGCTGTGAGGTGGATGACTTATGAGTGAAAAAAACTCTGCTGTTATTAACATGAGAAAGTTGCACCAGAAAAGTTTAAAGACTGTTAACGTTGGTGCACCAGGCTGAGAGCATTTCATCATCTTCCTGCTGTCGACATTCAGCAACTTGTTCTGACACACATAACAAATGCCTTCTTACGTCCGGCGTGTTACATATTTTGTAGTGTCTGAACTATGTGTGCACATTTATTGACTCACTGAACTTAACAAATGAGGCTGGATGTGGTTTTTGTGTATAAGAGACAGTAAGTATTCGGCAAATCTAACAAATATGTTTTAGTCTTCTTGCCATCTCAGTGAGCAGCGAGCACTTTGTGTATTTATGCAGTTACTGTAAAATGTTAAATTCCTAATAGGAATAGTAATAAAGGGCATGCCACTATCATAAGTGGTGACATATCAAAAACAGCATTAAAAAATGTTAATTTCTAATACTGGATGAATGCACAAAAGTAATCCTTAAGAAGAAGGGAAAGATTTTTGGTATAAGGCTTCTGGTTTCTGTTTGTAAATGGTAAATAGACTGATTCTTATATAGTGCAAAGCACTGTATACAGCATACCACATTAACCCAATCATCCCAGAACTTTCTTCTAAGCTTTTTTTTAGTGCTTCCTAGCTAACATTCATACTCCGATGGATGCACCAAAGAGAAACTTGGGGTTAGTATCTTGCCCAAGGATACTTGGCACGCGGGCTGGAGGAGCCAGGGATCGAACCACTAAACTTCCAATCAGTAGATGACCAGCTGCCTCCTGAGCAAAGGCCAGAAGGTAGAGGTGGCTCATCTTCTAGAGACTTGTCATCTTTGAAGAGGGTTTGAGGTAAATACAAAAAAGTTTGTGGAACGAACACAAGAGGGACTGCATTTATCCACTGCATTTACTTATCAATATTTGCTCATTTCATGCTGACATTTTAAAGTTATTGGTGTATTTTCCTTATTTTTGGTGGCACTCTTCCAATGGCTAATGTTCATATTAAAGAAGGCCAAAATTTCAGAGAATCGGCCCAATGTAATGAGCCAAAAGCTCAGCCTTCAGACTGTTTCAAACACTCGGTTTCACGTGGTATTTTCTACTCTTGGCTCTCACTAATTTCAGCAGGAGAGGATGTTCTTAATATAGTCATCTTTGGCTGTGAGCACAGAAGTCAAACTTTCTGTTGAAGAGAGACATATAATCAAAGGAAAGCTGGATTAAAACTGCATCTTGAAGATTTCACAGTATTTTTTTTTTAACTGTAAAATATACAAAGCTGTACTACTCCAAGATTACAGTCCAAGAATAATATAAAGGTAGAAATGAGCATCACAGGTCCCCTGTAACAGCACAAAGCTGTTAAAACCATAAATGCACTATATTTCAGGCATCTTAGTCTTTTCTAAAGATTCGTGCTGTTCTATGAGAAAAAGAAACATTTTCTTTTTCTCTTTTGTTCAGACAGATGAGCTTATTCAGCCACCGTGTGATCACTGGGCAATTTGTAAAGACTGAATTTTACATCAGTTCGCTTAACTCACATTATAACAGCTTAACTATAAAGTGGGATCAAATCCCAAAGGAACTGTTGACAATCATATTTGTTGTAATTTTTTTAATTTGCTCAGCCTCAAAACAGCAGCTGGCACATCAGACCTTAGTGACAGAAAGGAAATGAGCTGCGTGACTGCACAGTGTGCCTAATCGAAACATAAAGCATGCTCTTCATTCTGTCATTGTACCGATACACTGAAAAAAGATAATAAAATCTCACTTATACATACAGTAAATGCATATGGTGGACACTCGGGGAAAAAAGAGCAAAGTTCCCTCTCCTCATCCATTTTATTCTTGCGGCGCTGCCTCTCTCGTGCTTCTTCTCTTAACAAAGTTCATTGTGTGTTTGTGTGTGTCTCACTGAGAGCCATCCATCTCCCGTCCCTGGACGCTCTCTATAATTACAGTGGCTCTGCCTTCCCTCCATTCCAGCTAATGCTCTCCTCATTACATTGTGTATGTGTTTGCGTGTGTGTGCTTATCAAATACCAAAATACCACCACCTCCGCTCCTTGGTAATCGCACTCTACATCAGCTGTCACCTTTTCAGATCTGAAACAAGAAGCTCGGGTCGTGCACACACAAACAGAGACGCACATGAATTGGGCTAAACGGGGTTTAGCTGAATGAATTGTACTAGGGTGCCTGGTTTGAGCCACAAAGTCAGCCTTCATTTGGTGATTACCAAGGTAATCTGACATAAGAGATAAGAATTAACATCCTAATTCTTGAAATACACTTGGTGTGTGCCTGTGACGTCTGTTTGTTCCGTACTTCACAGGGCTTCAAATCACACTGGGAGCACTTCAGAAGCAGAGCCTTCAGCCTGCACAGGGTCTTTTATTTTGAGAATTGACAGCATTCCCTGTGCTGTTCCTGTCTGCCTTCCTCACACACTCTGTGCAGCTTTAAGGGACACGCAGCAGAGAGACACTTCTAGGACACTTGTGAAATGTGCTGCGGCTCATTGGTTGGCAGCACCACAATGGCAAAAGCCACCTATGTGGTAAAATTATTTTCCCCATTGAATGAGCAGCCTGTTTTTTTCCTTAAATGATTTTATGGAATCAGCAATTACACAAAGTGAAGAAAACATGGAGAATCCGTCATATTTTCCTACAGCCTGAGGAAGAGCAACACAGATTGTTTCAGTTTATCAGCAGTTCAAATTTCAAATGCATACAATTTATGAGCATCCATCTATTTTTTTAAATGCATATCCAAGAGTCCCCAGCCTGCCACAGGGCTAACAGAGGCTAACATATTCACATCCGCAGCCAATTTAGAAACAACAAGTAACCTAATGAGCCCGTGTTTTTACTGCAGGAGGAAGCCGAAATACCCAGAGAACCCATGAAAGCACCAGGTAAGCACATGTAAACCTAAATGTGAACAGAATAGACGGATACCTATATTTACATGACTATATATTTAATAGGACTATGACTGCCCTACATCATTTTGTTCATAATAACACCAGACAGTATAATATAAATTGTTATTACAAAATTGGGCATGTCTGAGAGCTGTGTATCAGCCTCCAGTGATGAATCTGGCAAAAATAAACCAATGACTTCTTTGCATTGAGCAGCCGCTAGCTTTACTTCATGACAGAAAGAGCAAACAGTGAGTGAAGGTGTCAAGTCTTCATGTTGTACTTTTACAGGGAAAAATACTACCTGGGCTACTTCTGTGCTTACATTTAATTTATGCTTTGACACTACTATTGGACCATAAAGCTATAATTCGTAGTGGGAAGTGTGTCATCAGTGACAGCAGCTCAGAAAACAAGGATGGAAAATGTCCTTCATTTATTTACAGTTATAAATGCTGCTGCTTGCATCATGGAAGCATAAAAATGTTGTTCTGCTATTATTAAAGTATATTGTGAGGAATATTGTCATCATAATTTTTCTTGACAAATCATGATACAGTTTTGAGAATATTTGTCAATTTAATTACACACGTAAATGTGTGTGTTAGTGTTCAGCACCTATGGCTCCCGTGAGGTTTTGACACGGGGCAAATGTAGCTGTTGGCAAATATCTCATTTGTCTTACTGGCATGTTGTCGACGCTTCATAGGAGCAGATTTTTATGCTAAACATTAATCATGCTCATTTTCTGTGTTTTTCATTTATAACAAGGTAGGTTCGTTCTCAGAAAGGCATATCAGTTTGGAGCTCAACCTGATTTTTTCATTGACACTGGTTTACGTCATCTTTACAATGACTGATTAATACCCACCAGCATCATTAGGATTTTGCAGCTGGAGTGATGAAGGATGGAAGAGGATGAGGAAAAGATTTTGGGTGTGGGCTGATAAAGCTGCGCTGCAGAGGAGGTTGTAGTTTGGAGAGAAGAATGAAATCATAAGCTGCAAGAACAAGAAAAAAAAAACAGAAGGAGGAGGAAGTGATGGTCACCAAGCAGAGTGAAGGAAGGAGGAATAAAGGAATATGTGAAATGAGGGGGGAGAGGAGAAAGGTTTGATATCAGGCCTGTGGGAGACAAACTGAGAAAAAAAAATTATCAGCCATCCTGATAATCCTGATAATGCACTAAGTCCTCTATGAAATGATGCTATAATCTGGTTACTGCTGTAAAAGCAGGCACTGAATCCCAAACACTGTTTTTTCTTGAGCCCTAAACATGTTCATTTTTGTCTAAGCAAAGATTTCCAAGGCTTCCTCAATGACAGCTGTCACTGTGAATCTGTTAAGTAAATAATAAATCTGTCAATCAAGCTGTGTGAAAGGATAGTGTGAAGACTCCAATTAGGCTGCAGAACATATAAAATCATGAACCCCACTGTGCTCCACCGATTTTTAGAAGTCGTGTGCGTGATCACGAGTAAGAGAGAACAAGAAGGAAAGAGAGAGCCTGAGACGTTCAGAAAAAGTAAAAATAAGAGCAGTGGAGTCAAACATGGGGAGAAAGTTACAAACAGAAGTTTTCTGGTGGCTGAAAAGTTAAACACAGCATGAATGCAGACCAGCAGGTGACTGAGGTGTGGGTGCGATCATGTATCAAATGATAAGAGCTCTTCAGTGGGCTGAAAAGTCTGGAACAGTCGGAAATATGATGGAGAGGAAAGAAAGCAATTTATCATGAAGTGAACGGTAGAAGGGAAATATAACAGAATGAAAAACAAATATAAATGTATTATTTTACCTTGAAGATCCTTTCATAATTTCCTCCAATTACCACCTTCAACTGTAAGCTTACAAGCAACACACCACTCAGTGTGTGTTGGTGCCTCGGACCAAGTAAACCAAATAAACCAAAGAAGTTTGTTCGGTTAAACATAGAACATAGTGAACTATAAAGCTTTTCCTTTCGTTTGGATTAACTGCACTTTCTGAACCATTCTGAAAACATCCACATTCAATGAACAGATAAAGACGATGACCTGCCTGAAATATTTTAAGATTAAGAATCATCTTACTTTTTGGTGTGGCAAACCAGAAAATGTCAAAGAAGGTTTGTCAGTAATAAGTTCAAACTACTGGCTCTCAACATGGACAACAACACATCCTCCTGACAAAAGTAAAGCCCCCTGATTCCTTCTCCTTCTCTGCTACTGTCACAAACCATTCAGTGGTTCATATTGGACATACGTATATTGGACTGTTCTAGACCTTATACTTACTAACCCACTGCTTTTAAACTGTATTCAATTCAACTCAGTTCAGTTTTATTTTATAGCATCAGTTCACAAAAACACTAGCTGGCTCAGAGCACTTTATATTGTCAGGGTAAAGGTCCCAAAATGTCCCACTGAAGCTTCTGACCAAGCATCCATACACAAAGATGTCTGGAGTTAGGATATGGGTTAGGACATTTAGACACCTCCAACAAAACTGCAGTCACCACCCTCAGACTGAGTTTGGGCTTCAGTGTCCCATTAAATGTTTATGAGGAATACATGTACAGATTATTATTACCTCTCTATTTGTACTCTGTGTTTTTGAAGGTTATGAGGCCAAGTGGTGAGACAAACCTATGTGTACTCTTTCCTTACCTTATTAGGACGTGTTAACTGAGAGGAAGCCACAAACATGCATGTATTTGAGTAGGACAGATTGGTGTGTATATGTCAGGCTGGTCCATGTGGGTGAGACGAAACACAGGACTGGAGGGTGACATGGACATTACTAAAGAAACACGCGTGCAGACGAAGTCCTTTTAAAGTCATCAGCATTTATATACTTGTAATGGATCACTGTCTCTCAAACATGCACATACCGGATCTTCAACTCCCCTTTGGTCCACTTATGTAAAGCCAATTATTATTCACCACCTTCCGCCCACCCACACACTCCTCCCCTCCGCCTTAGCATCCACCCGCCGCTGTATCCAGGCAGAAGCCATTAGAGACCACACACAGCAGGAACACTGAACCATTTATGGACACAAGACTATTCATGTCACACACTGTGTGTTGGCTCAGCATGGTGGGAAACATGCTGGTATCCACTGCTCGACTGTTATATTCGCTTGGAATGTGACAGGAAGTTGGTCAAACTCTGTGCATTTATAAAGTTTAAATAATCTGCAATGATGCACAAAAAAGTCACTCTGCAGTCGCCTGAGTCACAGCATGAAAGTGTCAGCTGAAACTATTTCAAATCACACTAAGAATCAACTCTGGCTTTAAAAATGACTATTTTAACAGAACTACACATTAATCGAATAACAATGTTTACAGAAAAAAGGAAAGGCAGTTTTTTACAGTAAGTACTACAGAAATATCGCTTTACCTGTCCCCACAGCTCTGACATATGCTTCACTTTTAGTCAGATTGAGACTGCAAATATATTTATAGTTGAATTTCCTTAAAGGCATTTAAAATGATTGACTACTGTAGCTACACACATGCTTTTCATTTATCATCTAATCACATCGTGAAGCCTCTAAACTCACTTTTCTGTAGTTTGCTCACATGTGGAGAATGCAGAGGTATGCAGTTTGTGAGCACATTTAATACAATATCTGTTACCGACTTGACCATCTGTCATTTCATCTATAAAAATCAGTGGAACAGCACTGTTCCCCGTTCTCTTTCATAATATAAAATAGCAAGATTAGAGGTGGGGAAGGATTTCCTCTCACTGTGGGATCAGTAAGCTCCACATTCAGATTTTTTGGTCACTTCTTATCACTTCCCTGGGAGACATATTCCCCAAACTATTAAAGTATGGCCAAATTGATGTTTGTACGAGGAGAGGTTTTGGCATTAGAGTAAAATAAAATTGTCTGTCCTGGTAAAAGACATAAAATGGAAAATATATCTGTGCTGCAGTAACTTCCAGAGATCCAACCGACTGTGCTCATGTGAGGCTCCAGTTCAAGTCAATTCGCAACATTTGTGCCTGTTTGGGAACGACCACCGAGATGTTTTTGTGCCTCTGCTACAGAAAAATAATCACTTCTTTGCTTTGTGCAATGTTTACATGAGGAGCAAGAGAAAAATTGCTGTCCGTTTATCTTTTCATTCCATGCACGCTTTTTCTAATGCATGCAACACCATTAAAATCAAATATTAAAATAACCTTGTGCATCAAAACAAATTGCTGCTGTATACATAACATGGTTCACTAGAAAACTAAACTACTCTTCAACAAATCATCAAAATGGTCTTTAAAATATTACAGTTATTGCATTAAATTTTTTATATGACTTAGCAAATGACTCTTTTTTTTGACACTGCTGTACTGTTAATAAATACTAAAATAGTAAATAGTTAATAAGTGGTTTCACAGGTTACATTTTTTTAATCTTATTTATTTTTCACATTTTTAATGGGACGAATTGGAGGATTTTACCAAGACTGAATCCAAACCGAGACCTGTGACCAACATGTCACAAATCCAGGTTAGACTTATTGATTTTGTGTCTTTTTCACACATAGAGGGGGTGTCAGCCTTTCTAATAAAATATTGATTATGCTTCAATCATCTTCACCCAGCATCCCGAAGCTACTGGTGTGCAACAGTCTGTGTTGTTCAGTGAAAGTAATGGATTGGATTGTCAGGTAATAACATTCAGGCTCAGAGGCAGGATTTGGTCCCAGAGGGAACAAGGTTACAGGTTCAAATCCCCCGAGGAAAGCCATTTGTATTCTACAAACAGGCAGACAGGAAGCCAATGGAAATATGAAACCTCTGGCAAACAATGTGTACGTGATTAAAAGAAGCTGCATGTGGGGGATGGCTGATGTAGGGACACCGAAGGACAAGCTTAGAATGTATCTTAATAATTTTGTCAAGGAAAGCAGCGGTGGAGAGTTCAAGGCTTTCAAAGCAATGTAGTGTTTGAGGTTTGGGTCTACATGGAGGCCCCAGAGAATCAGAAGCCATGATGGATCAGGCTCATGTTGCATGGTTAATAAAAATGTTAAATGCTCTGGCTGGGCCTTGGGGCTTCGGTCCTTTCGGTGTCGCCGAGGTTGTGGGCCGGTGGGTGCACGGGGCTCAGCCCTTTTCTGGTGCATCGACCTAACTGGGGACTCTTCAACTGGCAGGGAGGTTGTTCCATCCTTGCAGAAGTCCACTCTGCAGGTGGGGAGAATCAGGAGAGGTGGAGAATAAACCTAACCTGGGTGTCTGTTGTCTTGTGTAGTCTGGAGATGATTGAATGTTGGGGTGGGTATAGTTTCCTCTGCGGTGGGGTGGGGTGGGCTTCCCAGGTCCTGTGGGGCTTAGCGGTGCTGCTGCCGTGGGCCCCGATCGGGATGGGCCTGGGCTCCCTTGCCTTGTGGGTACTAGAGGACGGGGGTGCCTACTGGGGTCAGCCGGGAGTTGGTTCTAAGGAGGGCATCTTGCCTCCTTCTTTTCCTCCCCATCCCGGCTGCCTCCCTCTTCCCGCACCACACCCACCCACACAAGGGCCTTGGTGCTTTGTGTCACCAGGGTGCAGGGAGGCATTCCCCCCCTCTGTCCCCTTCTGCCACCTGTGCCTCAATTTTTATTTCACAACTTAGACATCCACATTATTCACACTCTCATTTTGACACACACACATATATATATATATATATATATATATATATATATATATATATATATATATATATATATATATATATATATATATATATATATATAGGGCCTTGAGGGTGATCACGTTAACGGCGCCCAGAGGACGGTCTGTGTATTCAACCTTACCTCTGGCGCCGGTGCCCACCTCTCAATTTTAAATCCATGTAGACATTGAGGGTTCTCGGGAGGGCCGGGCTGCTCTCTGGCAGCAGCACCATGCCCTCCCTTGTTTTAAATGCACTTTAGAACAACACGCAGCAACTACTACACACGAGCGGGAGGAGGGAGGTATGGGGTCTCACACACCCCGTCTCTACTAGCCATCGGGGCGGGGGCTGGGAGAGGTGTTGGCTGTCCGATTGGCCTCCCTGCTGCTGCGTGGGGCGGTCTGCTTGCCTCCACCCCGGGAAAGGGTCACATCTCTTGGGTCTGGTGCAGCCTCTGGGGGCGAGGGTACCTGGACCCAGGGCATAAATATTTTGGGGAGTATGATTGTGTGTACATGTCATGTATGTCTATCCCTGGGTGAGTGCTGAGTGTTTGTATATGTGTGCATGAGGGTGGGAAAGCATGTTTATGTCTGTATGTGCCTGTTTGTCTGTGTCTATATGTCAGGTCGGGTCTTAGACTCCACCTCCTGGTACTCCCAGGCCCTCCAAGTGTGGAGGCCTATCTCCCCTCACCACACTCCCTGCTGGTGGCTGATGCCCTCAGGGGTTGGTGCATTGGTTTCTGGTGTCCGGGCTGGGCGCCAGGTATGCACCGGCTCACTCCCGTGGCTACTTGGCGGGGCCCGATGCCTGTCGCCGGTCAGGCCTCTTCCGGGCAAAGGGGCCCTCGGCCTCCGGCCTCGGGCCTGCAACTCGGTTCACTCTGGCACAGCTGGCTGCCGGCAGAGCCGGCGGGCACGCCGTGCAACCCCTCTGGCTTCTGCTCCGTGGCTACTGGGTGACCCCTCGTCTGGGATCTCCTCAGCCCTTCCCAGGAAGGTGGCACGGATGCCCCCAATGGTACTCCTTGGGCTCTCGCACTCTGGGTCCTCTGGATGTCTGGAGCCTGGATCTCCTCCATGCCTGCTTCATGCCCTGGGGACGGGGCTATGGGCCTCACACCCTCTAGCAGACCGTTACATGGGAAAACCTTTTGTATACAAGCGTTGATCCACACAGGTGTGCACACGGGTGTTCACTGTTCGTAACATAAACTACACCTTTCTTAGCTGCTACTTCAAAGCACATTGTGCGCTGTCTGTCCTGGTGCTGCACAACAACTTTCAATATTTAGTATTTACTGCTGTTCACACTCAGCTAGATTAACGTGATGGTGTTGTGTTTAGTATGTTGCTTTGTTTTTGTTTGGTTTTTTTGCTTGTCTTCTCTTTTTTTCTCTCAACAGGTGATCCAGGAGATTTTTTTTTTTTTTTTTTTTTCTTTCTCTTTGTCTTTATAAGTGCCCTTTCTCACTGTCCCTTTTCCCTTCTGTTTTTCTTTCCTTCCTCTCTTTCTTTCTCCCTTTCCTATCCCCCAGTCATGTCTGTCCCATCTGTAACAACTGAAAATAAAATAAATAATAACAACAAAGTTTGATCAAATGGATCAATACGGCAATGCATGATGATCCATTTGGCAAAATAAATATTTGGTATCCTTGTTGGTCTTCAGACAACAATTCTGACGGCTTGGGACAGACAAAAAAAAAAAAAAAAAAAAAAAATGTTGTTAATGTGGGTGTGTGTTTGATAAAAACAAACATTTTGTGACACACAGTCTCAGGCATTCCCAGGATTTTGTCAGTGAGAGGCACATTCAAGCTCAAGGTAGGGGGCACTCAGCAAAATAGAACAAAAAGTACGATTTTCAGGCGAAGTCTCGATACAGATGTGTTACTGTAACCTGCATGAACAAGAGACTAAAACGGTTTCGTGTTAATAAATGTTTTACAAAGAAGTGCAAGCAGTATTTAGTGCCTTTACCAAAGTCCGTCAAGTACTCAAGTACCCCTATAGTACTTCAGTATTGTGCAGGAACACGTAAATTAATATTATACAACCAGGTCATAATTATTTATTTATTAATGTGTATCTCTCTTTAATGTTGCCGCTGGAGATTATTTTAATTACTTGTATAGTGCTGGGTAGTTTTATCTTTAATAATAGTGCAGCGTGCACGAGTAAATCCAAATGTTAAAATCTGCAACATAAGAAGAAACCAAGCTTTAAGATATGTGGCCTTGCACGCAGGAATGTAGTAGAGTATGAGAAATAAAAATACCTGGAATATAATAACATTAAAGCATGCTTCAGTTGAGTAAATGCATTAAGTTACATATCCAAATGCTCATGCAGTGGTGCTTTGTGCTGTGAAATGAATATTGTCGTAGTCCAAAGATATTGGTGGAGGTGGGACACATATTAGTGTTGCTGATGCTGTTACTCTGGATGCAGTCTCAAAGTCACGCTCCACACTCACTGGGATGTGTTGAATCATTAATCAGATCATATTTTTTTTAAACACTTTAAAGTTTTAAGAGGTAAAATCGTCTGTGTTAAACCATCTTGCTGATGTTGCTTTATAATACACAGATTTCTTAATGCCATTTGCACTGCTACTTGTTACATTTCCATATTTCACAATTGGATCTTATTATTTTTTTTTAATTTGATCTTGTTCTTATTCTTTCTATCTACCCTATCACTGGCATCACACCAACCATCTGCATGTCCTCCTTTACTACATCCATGAATCTTCTCTGAGGCCTTCATCTTTTCCTCCTGCCAGCACCATCTTTGACATCCATGGTTCAATATATCCATTATCCCTCCTCAGCGCATGCTCACTCTCTTATATAAAAATTATTAGGCTGTCACTTAGGCCATATTGTACTTTTAAAAAAGTAATTTTTAATGTAAATTATCCTGTTTTTATTTTTCTGCTACTGCTGCAAGAGTAATTTCCCTCCTACATCCTACTACAAAGCAGGGAGAAGGACAGAAACCACACTTTGAACTCAAAGTGACTTTATAATTTTCACCTATTTTACCTTTATGGGGTTAAGGAAGTGATAATCACAGATAAATGTAATTTATATTTCAAACAGACCTCTCACACAGGGCACAAGCTTGGACACACGCACACACCCAGAGCAGACATATCGACTGAAGGAAGAAATGTTGCTCAGAGGTGTAATAAAATGCGATCAAATGAAAGTAATAAAGTATTAATGAGGATGAGATAATTCAACCGGGCATAAAAAATAATCAATGTGTGCGACAATGGAGAGGAAATGGCCTGACCACTTCCACTGGCATCTCATCCTACTGGACCACTGCCCACATCGTTAGAGGTGATTCCCCAGTCAAAAATATATCTCATACTTTGAGCTGTCCCTAATCACTGTCTCCATTACATTTCAGGGATGGAGGCAAAGAAGGAGGAAGGACAAAGAAGTAAAATGACTAATATAGCATACATAAGGTTGACTATTTTTTTTGAAATAACAGCAACTGTCCTGGAACCAGAAAGAGGAACAGTAAAAAACAGAGGCAGTATAGACCAGAGAGACAAAGAAGACAAGGAAGATGGAAAAAAAATGAACAAAAAGATGACATAAAATTATAAAGAAAGAAAACACGAATTCTGTGAGAAAAGTCTTCCTCCAGCGCTTGATGTTGCCTTTTTAAATAAGAGGCTAGAGATTGATTAAATTTAGAGATGCACTGATGCGCTGTCAGCTGATTCACTTGCTGTGTAAACACCTCGATTAATGTAAACCCAGTGTATCTTCTCTTCCCTGAAACAGAATGGAACATGCGCTGGGCTGTGACTGTTTCTGTTTTAATTATCATTCTGATTGCGCTGCAGCCATCTGCCGTTTCATCGATCCAATAGCTTTGCATTAGGAAGTCTTTTTTTGTGTTGCAGTGATTCCCATAAAAGTAATTATTGTTCAGCATTAAATGGATTCATCTTCAACACAATCAGCTCAGCTCTGCTGTTGCAGCTGGTTTAGATGAAGTACTAAAAGAAGCTAAACACAGCTTAGTATGATAGTATGATGCAAACATTTACAAAATAATTTGGGGGAATACTGTATACATTTTAACTGAATATTATTTGTACATAAAGTTTTGTTAAGTAACCTGAAACATTTTATTTTGACATTTGATTGAATTAGAGAAGCAGAAAGTCCTATAAATCAGTGAAAATATTAAAAATTAAATGGCCAATGTCTCGTAGATTTAAAAAGATGAATCATGTACATCATGAAATATCATTTTTAGGAAGATACTCAGAATTGGGTGAAAAAATTAAAATGGACTAGCATTTATATCACTTCTCTCTCACTGACAGCTCAAACATTTTACAATTATTATTTAGGTTAATACGGCACACTTAACACATTTTATAAACTTTAAACACTTTACCTAACTGTCTCCACATTTGATTTAACAGGCTTGTTTTTGGACTGTTGGAGGAAGCACGAGTATCCAGGGGAAACCCACGCAAGCGCAGGAAGAACCTGCAGACTCCACCCAGAAAGGCCTGAACCAATCAGGATGCTGAAACGAGAAACCTTCTCGCTGCAGGGCAACAGTACCAGCCACTGCACCACAGTACCGTCTGATAGTTCTAATCAGTGCATCTCTAACTCAAACACCTGTTTGCTGTGTTTGAAAGTTGGTGTGATGAATGTTTAGGGATCAATGCAGATTATAGCTATTACAGCACAGCGGTGCCGTGGTTAGCACTGTCACCTCACAGCAACAGTGTCCTGGGTTTGTGATGACACTTCACTACTTGTAGTTGACAGTCGTGGATGCTTTTCCCTCTACGAATAGATGGAAATGGTTGATTTGTGACCATTCACATAACTGTTGCCACACTAAAGGAATCTTATTCAGAACTCAAATTTGATCACTACAGTGATCAAAAGCAAATTGAAAAAACTTCTTCAATTCAACAACACAGCAGATACAACACAACCAGATGCAGAAACCAGTAACACTCGGGAACAACAAATCCCTCCTTTTTGCTGTTTAGTATTTTCACTGTTTTCTAGATTTGCTTTGATCTTTTTGTTTTTATGTTGCAATCTAGCATCATCCAACATCAGCCTGCATTAAAAGGGACTGAATTAGAGAAGAGCATCACATCATCACATGATGACATAGTGTCACCTTCTTTGTTCAGGTGACATTTGGCTGTTGGCAGTTTTATAAGGAAAATTTAAAGGCAAAAGAAAATACACCGGTCACTTTCTCCAAACACTTTTACTTATTTCCACTGGGCCAGTACTGCAAACATGAGGTAATGTGTGAAGGTATTTTGCTGAATGAAGCATTTAAAAAAAGAGAAAAATGGCACAAACATGGAGGAAACAGCCTGTTGATAGTTGGCAACAAGTCCCTGTTCTCCTGATACATGCTGCTACATCACACGCAGCCTGGAGGGATGACTCGCACACATTTTTATTTGTTCATATAAAAAAAACTTTCATACACACACACACACACACACACACACACACACACACACACACACACACACACACACAGGGCAGTCCTGGGTTTCCTGGCTTGGATGACAGCAGTGAGATGTTCAGTATTCAGAGTGAAGGAATAAAACCAGTGAACGGGGCGAGCTGGCTTCAGTAACAAAGCAGCCTCTTTGTGACTCGCTCACTGGGACTTGTGTGTGTTTGTGTGTGTAGCTGGATCTCTCCTCATAAAGCATTTGTTCATGCATAAAGCGACTGCTCATTAAAACTACTGTAGACGGCGCTTCTACGAGCATATGTGTGACAACACAACTTACTCATGCACAAACGCACAAAGCCATTTTACTTACCCAAACCAAACTCATGGGGTCGTGGAGGAGTTCAGCTGCCCTGCAACAATCAAGAAAATGTGATGAGGAGATGGCCTGAACAGCAAATTACACACATTAAAACAATATTAGCATCTTGAACACATCCTTGAGACAGACTCTCTGAAAAGCACCTTTCAAACACAGGCTCAGAAAGTGGTTTCCCACAGTGCAGCATCCTCCCTATACTGAGCCAGCTTCTCCTCAGCCTTAATGTCCTGAGACACTTAACCAAAGTAAACAGATCAATGAAAAGAAATTGCTTTGTTTCACTGTTTGGCTGTAAAGGATTTGTCTCCACTGCACCTATAGAAAATCACTGGGAGAATCAGTGGCTAATATTTCTATTGAGAACATGGCACACTCTACAGGTTTCTACTGATGTGTCTTTAGTGTTTGTTCCTGCAGCACACAAGCACAGAATATAATTTTGTGCTCTGAGAGGTTTTTATCACTGGCTACTTTAATCTTTTCAGATTTTAGTACTTCATATGTGGTATTCCAGTCTCTGTAATTGTGCGTTCTTTACTCTTGCAAGCGTCTTGGTAAATAACAGAGTTTAATGGAGCTGCCAGGGTAAATTAAATGTTAAGACAGAGAACATACAGCTTTTAAAAGTGTGGGAATTTGAACATCTCAGTGGGTTGCGTGGGCTGATGAAGCGACAGCTTGCCAAGACTTCAGAAGCCTGTGTGTCTTTCCTGATCTAGTGATGAGGATTCCTCTCTCCAAGGTAAAGGGTGTATAGATTGGATTATTGATCGGTTTGCACAAAAGGAAGAGAAAAGGAAGTGTATGTGAGAGAGAGGGAGAGAGAGAGAAACAGGAGGGAGGGAAGAGAGAACGGTTCAGAAAGCCAAAGCAGCCAGCTGGTAGATGAAAGCAAGCTCCATAATGATGGAGAGAGTGTTATGAGACAGAGTGTTGTTTTTTTAAAGATGCATCAGACTGTTCTCGTTATGTCAAAGCTGCTAGCATTTACACACAAGGTGCCCTTCAGTGTCTGAGCCCTGATGCTCCTGGTTACCGCAGGTTAGTGAGACATGTTTGTCACTCCCAACTCAGTGTCGTCTCTCACTGTAGTTTGGGTTTTGTCCTCAGTCTCCCCAAGCAGTCGTGTTAGATGGCTGTCCCATTTCTGAGTCTGGGGTCTCTTCCTTTACAAAGGAGAGTTCTTCCTCCTCACTGTCACCAACTATTGCTCACAAAGGATTATCTGATGATTAGGATGTTTGTTTGTTTTTTACCATTTCAATGTTTTTTACCTTACAATGTTTTACTGTAATGTAGGAGTGTAGTGTAACGCATTTGAGAAAATAGGTTTTATTCGATGGGAACAATCTTTGCTCACAGATTTGATCAGAAGTCAGTTACAGGCCAGGAGTAAGGACGTCTGGTTAAAGATGACTATGATGCTCATCTCCAGCTCCACGTTGTTAGTTCACTTCATCCCTTGTCATAAACAAGCTGATTCAGTAATCACAAGTAATGTGCTTTTCATTGACATCATTGTAATACAAACACATAAAAAACTACCTGAACTTTCAAAGAGATTACACTGACTTCAATATATATATTTGATACATATATATATCTATGACATTGTGCCCTGTGGATAACAACAGACTAGTTTCACTGGCCTGACGCTCTTAATTTCATTTCATTATTTAATGACAGTTGATGTGATTTTCTGTCCATTGTGTCTGGATTCATCACTCAGCAATTCTAAAATAACTTTTTGCATTTTCATATCACTCATTTCTCCCTCGTGATGTGATTTTGTGAAATTCTCATACCATTATTTCAAAGAGCAGTGCTGCATTAATGACACATTACATACTACCAAATTGGTTTTCCACTTTCATTTAACTTTTTTTTTACTTTTCTGTTGCTGTCTTGCTAAATTTTAGGCAATTATGTGGTTAAACGCTGGAAAAGCGCTTTGTATTGATACATTGCATCAGACCTACAAGCCAAAATTCTTCCACTCTAACTGGAAACACCTGCAGAGTTCATTTTTGCTCCAATGTTAATAATGTCAGCAGAGCGCGAGCTCTTTTGCAGTCCATTTGAGCACCAAATGGGGAAAAAAAGGGAAAATGCTGCTAAGTGCTTACTCAGTGTGTTATTATGTGACACTTAAGGGCCAAGCATCAGAGTGAGATGAGCTGGTAGTGAAAGAAAGTTGGTAGAAGTGATCAGTGTGAACGAAAGCCAGCAGACTCGCTGCAACATCAGGGTGTAACGAACTGAAAAGTGTTTGAGTCCCTGAGTGGAGCCAACAGGACCAAAAATAAACTACCTAAAGGCTGATGATGATCCGAAGGTGACAGATTACTCTGAAATGAAAACAAAGCTGTCCATCTGTTTAGCCTGTGAGCCGCTTCAACAGTCAAAGACAAATCTGCCGCTTGTTTTTGGCAACAAATTTGCTGTCCTGCCTGTTTGACTGCAACACTTTTGTGTGTACCCATCTTTAAAAAACAAACAAATCTACTTTAAATATTTCAGGATATAATTATATTCTCTGGTTGGATAGTATATTTTGCAAATTGAAAACAGCTACTGTATCTGGCTGCTTGCCACACCAGGGAAACCTTCACTGCTTCGATGTCGGACCGTGGATGGCTGCCAGACTTTCAACACTCAATTGCTGTTTCCCCAAAGTAAAATTGCTGGCATGCAAAGGATCCCAAAGCTAGACAAAAGCACCTGCTGCTTAAAATTGCTCAATTACTTAATACTCAATACAGCAGCTCACCTGTTGCCTGGAGCCAAAAAATGCACCAAAACAATTAAAAAGTGACATGATTGTTAAAATAAAAAATCTAAGGAGCTTGGAAAGAGAAGCGACTGGACTTCTTTAAGTTTTTTCACCTCTCATCAGAGAAGTTCTAAGACCAAATGATGGAGATGTACTCCCTAGTGGGAGTGTCTCTTAAGAGAATCATTGACCCACTATTGGTGATGTGCCTCATCACATGAGTCAGGGTGTGAAAAAGGATGTGGGTGATCATCAATAGAGGTTTTGGGTGAAACCCCTGTGAGAGCTTGCACCCACCCTATCATGTGACCCATTGAGATCAGCTGACACAAGATGTGAGTGGGCGTTAAGAATCTCAAAACTGGATTATAGATGGCAGACAGTTGGTGTCATAATCCACCCCTCTGTTCAAAGATGGTCACTCACAGTGGACATAGATGCTTCTTTCACTCCTCTTTCAAACCATCTGTCTTCTCTGTCCAAAATGTGAACACTGGCGTCCTCGAAGAAGTGACCTTTGACCTTTAGATGCAGATGGACAGCCAAGTCTTGTCCCGTGGAGGTGGCTCTTCTATACTGTGCCATGCGTTTATGAAGTGGCTGTTTGGTCTCTCCAGTGTAGAGGTCTGAGCCCTCCTAGACACACTGTACAGCATATACTACATTTTTCAGTTTGTGTTTGGGAGTTCTGTCTTTGGGATGAACCAGTTTGTGTGGTCTGAAGTACACTGGGACGTCGTACTTGGAGAAGACTCTCCTGAGTTTCTCTGATAAACCTGCTATACGGGGGATGACAATATTGTTCTGTTTGTCCTCATGATTCTCCCTAGTTGGTGTCTGACCTTCTTTACTGTGCACCATTGCACACTGATTTAATGAAAGCCCAGTTAGGATAACCATATATTTTAAAAGGTTCCTTTACATGTGTGTTCCTTTTCTTTCCCTTCAGGCTTAGAGGGAATGTTTTCTCCCCGGTGTTGTAGGGTCCTGATTACTCCAAGTTTGTGTTCCAGAAGGTGGTGGGAGTCAAGGAGTAAGTACTGGTCTGTCTGTATGGGCTTCCGGTAACTTTAATGTTGAGGTTTCCACTCTCCTCAGTGTGCCCAGCACAGTCCAGAAATGGTAAACTGTTTTCCTTTGTGTCTTTCCTGGTGAACTTTAACTATTCACATGAACTCATTGGACAGAAACATAAAGCTTCTATATCTAAGGTTCTGATTTTGACCCAGGTGTCATCCATGTATCTGTATCAGTGGGTATGTGCTGTCACTGTGAAAGAGCCAAGAGCTTTACTTTGCACTTCCTCCATGTAAAGGTTGGCTACAGTGGGTGACACTGGGGCACGCATGGCACATCGATGTTTTTGTCTGTAGAAATTCTTGTTTTATTTAAAAAATGTGTTGGTGTGGCAGAGATCTAACAGTGTGCAAATCTGATTGGGGGATAAGCTGGTTCTGTTTTCTAAGGAGCTGTCTTGTTGTCGTCCTTTCCCAACAGTGTGTCCTGCCTCAGTAGGAATGCAAGTGAAGAGAGAGACTACATCAAACGGCATGTATGTTTCATCTGGATCCAGCGTAAGTTTCTGGACCTCTTCCAAACTCCTTAGATTTCTTAGGTGACCATGACCTAGATGACTGAAAACCTACACAGACAATTGTTACAGATTTTTGAAAGTTATTTTAATAATGATTAATTCAGCGGGTCAAGTGCTAAAGATCTTTACAACATTTCAGTGTTTTTTAAGCTTCTTACCACCTGATGCCCAAATGCAGAAGCAGTAAGTATTGATTTTAATGTGAGGCTCCGGTTTAAAAGCCACTGTAATGAAGCTTTTACTTAAATATGAAATATGAACAGTCTGAGTTCATGTCTGCTTTTAGAAAATGAAATATGCTCCTTTTGAGGTTGTAAAATTCTCTTGAGTTCTCTAAATGCTTCTGTTTCACTGCCAATGTGTCTGCAACTTCTGCTGTTCACAAACAGCAGTAAATTTATCACAGCGCTAACCATGTAGCACAACGCCACCCAGACATTAATGGAAACGCAGAGAACGCACTATTATTATATTTTTTAAGTCATTCAGGTCAAATTAAACTAAAAGATTTTTAGGGTTCCTCATTTTTCAATGTTACAACACTCCTGAGTTTATTCCTTGTTGCCATTTACCACAAAAAAAAAAAAAAAAAATCTGCATCATCACTTTTGGTTCAAGTCAAATTAACCAAAACAAAACAAAAAAACTTCTTGATGCCCCTCGCTGTTTCATGTAATCTACTCTGATTGTGTGCTGATTTAGAAAGGTAGCTCTACCAAGGTTTAAGATGTCCTCATACAGTGAATGCTCATGAGGTGATCCGATTTAAACGAGTACAGTGAGAGAGAGGATGAACATATTTTATTAAGGAGAGGCAAGAAAGACTCTGACCTGCTGAAAATCATCATCAAGGTAAAATTAGATCCGTAAGCAGTGGAGCGATGCACAACACAACACACGTGTGTGTGTGTGTGTGTGTGTGTGTGTGTGTGTGAGTGAGTGAGAGAGAGAGAGAGAGAGAGAGAGAGAGAGAGAGAGAGATAATTCAGGCAAAGAAACAACAGAAGGAAACATGAGAAAAAGAGAAAAGTCAACTAGCAGGAAGGTGATGTAGTTAGTGCATCTGATGTGTTGTGATCTTGTTTTTTTTTCTTTATCTGTCAGCCACATTTTGTCTTCCCTGTCTTGTTATTATGCTGCCAGCATCTACAAACACACATACAGATACACAAACACACCCACACCCACGCACAAATGCACACACACATTTCTAGGACAAATAATAATGCCATAGAGTGCAAAAGTAAACAAAAGAGGCAGGTATAAACCTATTTAAGGACACAAACTACACACATATAACACACACTTCCTGTCACAGGGCAGATAAAATAGCTGGAGCGCCGCAGTAAACAAACACTGTAGCATCCCGGGCAATAACAGAGCCGCGCTTCAACAATCGATAAAGAGACGCATGGCTGACACCTTCACGAATATGAGATGTTGGTTCATAGCCCACAGCAAGCAGCTAACACAGATTTTTTTCTGCTGCTCTCTAAAGAAACCATCATCATGTTTGTGCGACAATCCCAATGCAACACACTAAGAACCAGAAATGCAGGAATTTAGCTGCAGAAGCAATGGCTCCAGGATTCACAGCCCTAGTTATTTACCAGAGAAGGTGAACTGATTGGTGCTGGTCACTAGATGTATGGAAGATTTTCTACATGTTCCCTAATCTTTTTGAAAAGATTATATTTTTTATCCATTTCTTGTGTCCTGGAACTTTGTTTGATCTTTGCAGCATCGATGTTTTACAAAAAGACTTCCAGAAAGTTAAGCCTTTCAATTCAGTTTTATTTCACTAGCTGGGCCCACGTCCTCATTTTAGGTTTGATAATGTTTTTAGGAGATAAAGGCGAATGGCTTAATCGAGAAATGAGCTGCGGTTTGGGGAAGGCCTCAATGGGGACTGGTGGCAGCTCCTGGGCCTGGCAGAGCCTCGTGTACTAACGAGAAGTGAAGAAATCAAAGAATTGAAAAAAGGGGAGGGAGGGTGGGGCACGGAAACGAGAACAAACAGCTTGTAGCTTTTCACTGCCAACAGTCACCTCAAGGTGCTTTATACTGCATGGTAAAGACCCTACAGCAATTAAGAGAAAACCCTAATAGTCAGATGACAGTAGGTGACAGTAGGAAAGAAAAACTCCCTTTTACCAGGAAGAAACCTCAAAACAGGAAACAGGAACAAAACCTTGGTCGAATTAATTCAACAGTCATGGATGGATTTGCTTAGGAAAAAAATGGGACCAGAGGTCAGGCTCAGTCCACCAAGAAAGGGAATTTAATCAGATCTGGATTTGGAATGTTGGATGGATTCTTTACCACAGTGAGATCATCAGAGAAAACTGGACCCTATCCTTCAGATTTTTACATCTTCACAAATTCATCTCAAACTCCTCACAAAAAATGACACAAACTAATCCAGTCAGAGACTAAATTCACGCTGCTGCTGAAATTATTATTATGAAACCTGCCTGGAGTCACTCGCCGGCAGATCGGCCTTGTTGTTTACAACCTAAACGAGATAATTTGTAATTACAGTTTGTGGTGCCTTGCTTTCTTGTCTAAAGTGAAAAATGTTGTTTTTCTACCAGCAGGAAACTTCAGTTCAACAATTCAACAGCATCTCATTCTACAAACACTTTTCTCTCTACTGAACCAGTCACAGCACACATGTCACATTACAGCAGACCGGATATTAAAATGTCACATGAATTATTTCAGCATGATGCCCACATTTGTGTCTGTTTCACTTCCAGTCACTGAGTTGTTCTCTGCAGAAGACAACAGAAGAAGAGGTAAAGATCAGATAACAGGTTGAACTCAAAACTCTAATGGTTGGTGAATATTATCACTCTGGGATTTGGGCTCATTAGAACATATTGCTACTCTTGTTATTCAGAAACCTATTAGCACCAAGCCTACAGGTCCAGACTCACACTGCTGTTAAACAAACAGTAATGAGTAGACAGAAGTAGAGCTGGTTGGATTGCTGTATACCTGATGTGATGGAGAGAGACAGCAGATTTTAGTCTAAGGAAGACTGATGTTTTCTCCATCACTGTCTCCTTTTAAGTTCCTAATTAAAGGGGTTGCTGGACTACTTTTTATACCGAATTAAGAATAACTACCGAGAGGTTTCTGATTCAATAACAATCTGAAGACAAAAAGAAAAGACCCAAATTCAAGATGACAAGTAATCCCTTTAACAGCATGTGTTGATCAGTGGGTGGTGGGGAGGTCTGAAAAGTGATTTACAAGCAGGCACCAGACAAGAAATACTCCGATGAAAGAGGCTGACGGACGGAGAATCATTCCCAGTTTGTGAGGATGTGAGAACATCTGCGGACAGTCAGAGCCCAGATTGCAATTAAAATGTTAACGAATTCAAAGTAAAGCAGGCAAAGTGATAATTACAAGTGAAAGGTGAAGCTACTTTCAGCAGCTCCCTTATTTACAAAGGTCATCACAGCAGATAGCTCCACATGTTTTTTTAACACCAGAGATTGAACCAGGGATGTTTAGGTAAGCCACTACACTGTGGAAGTGCTAATTCAGATTACTTTTAACAGGTTATTTTGCTTTGCTTAATTGTAGTCTTCTCACATGTGCACACACTTCCTGCTTCCTGCACCTATACACTAGTTAATACATCCTCACACATGGTAAACAGGAGGATATTTGGATATTAGCTTGCGACGAGCTTCATAGCTCATGGGCTCCCTTGTCTTCACATAACCATCATTACTCTTATAAATCTGGCTTGTCGTCAGGGTTAAGTCACTGGCAGCCAGACGATACTCTGGATACTTGATCTATTTGTGTGCATGTTCGCCTCATTACTCAGAGTGTGAAGAGCAAATCTTTGGTTTTAGCAAATGATCTGTTACCTGCGCTGCTGCAGTCCCCTAACGAAGAGCTTTCCAGATTAAGGGCCAGACCGAAACCTCAACAGGCTGCAGCTCATCACTGAAACGGTACACAGAGCTGCTCACAGCAGAGCTCGCTTAACAAGGAAGGTCAGGAGTGATGGAAGGATGAAAACGATCAGATTGTTAACGGAAATTGAGACTTTCATTTCATTTACATTAAAGGAAGAAACATTTTATTTTTATACATTGCTGATGCTGTCCACTCAATGCTGAGGTTAATCATTACATAAAGACAAATTTAGTGTGAGTCTTAATGAGAAGCAGGGTCTCCCTTATCGTATCGCATTGTTTTGCCTTTATGCCGGTTCCAAACAGCTGACAGCGTGCCGCTGATGTCAATTATACAACCAAACCAGAGCAGTCAAATACCAGCTCGCTGCAGCATGCAGCAAAATTTTCCCATCTGAAGAGCAGAAGCATATTTGTTTAGGGGTTATAAGGCCATTTTCACAACCAACTACCTCACATTACCGTCTTATGGCACCAGAAATTTTTCCCTGCATACAGAGTGAAATCTCTGAAAAAGATTCAAACTGAAGTATGACGACTGACTCTGTGAAGGTTGGCAATGGTGTAGAGATTCTGACAGCAGAGGAAGCTCCCCACTGTGTTTTCTTTCAACTTTATAATGCAGATCATGCTTTTTCTTTATTCCTGTCAAGTTTACCCCCTTACATAGGTGGCCAAACCTAAAAACAATGAGATCAGAATATGTGAAAGTAATTTCTGGGGTAAGAGTTTTGACTTCCAAAGGCTCTAAATTCTCTGGTTCAGATATTTTCTTCTACTCTTTTTCATCTCAACTCTTGGTCAGGCACAAGGCTTTCACTGAAATGTTGTATGCAAAACATGGACATACCCACTGTGATGTCATCCATTGGTTACCTACTGAACAACTCCCCCCTGCTGTCTATTAGAAAGAAAGCAAATTTGAGGCACTTTGGCTTAACCTTTGTGCCTGGAACAAATGTTCATTTTATATATAAAACCAATGGCTCTGAGAACTGAAGCCACACCCACCAGTAGCTCTTCCCTTTGTGAGTGGTTGCTAATCAGAAAAACTATGTTTTAAAGGGAGAAGCGCTAAAGTAGTACAAGGTCCAGTATGAGGTAAATAAGGGATATTTTTGAACTGTGAAGTATGCAAAGCTATTAGAGTGCAAGACTTAAGAAAATGGAGCCGGAAATTAGCTTATCGGGGCCACTAAAAGGTCTAATGAATGAGATAATATTGACAGACCTTCATTAATTTTGTCACAGTTACAGGTCTGTCAGACGCTGCTCTGTCGTCAGAAACAGGCTGCTTTACCAGACTGACTTCCTCCCAACGTCTTAGCTGTATATGTGATATACAGAGAGGCTGTAACAGAATCTAAAAAATACAAAAGGGCACTTTCTGCTCCCCGAATTTGCATTCAAAAGATTAGAGGTAACATCTAATTTTAAAACACAAAGAAGAAAACAAAGAAGTTTAGCGGCAAGTGAAATATGACCATCTGCTTCCCCCCATCATCAGCTGACAGCATATGCACACATTTTGGCACGATGACTGAATTACAGTTGGATAAATCTAATCAGCTCCAACAGTGCTGTCATGGATTCTCTCTGATATTTGGTGTCCCAAACAACTCTGGAGACAAGGGGTACTTAGAGTGCCTGCAGATGAATAAAATGCAAGTAAGCATAGAAACAGAAATATCCCCGATTTGTCTGCATACAGTCACACGGCAGATTGGAGTAGCGTTTAGTGGGGCTGAAAGGAGATGGATTCACACTGATAGTTCAACATTGTCACATTTGTTAATAAATTCAAAAAAAGGCAACTTAAAGCAGATGGTGCAGGGCTAAGTCACACACATATTTCACTTTAATGTCTATAGAGTGATGAGTCCACATCTACAGAGGTCAGTAATAGCTATTTAATGGTCATTTTTTGACTTGGTTATAACATTAGATGAGTCTGAAAGTCATTTTGTTTTAATTTACCTGCTTAATACTCACTGATGGATCACCCAGGGCATGTAGATTTAATTTCAATATGAAATGCGCACAGAAATATCCCCAGGCTGTGTGTGACTGAGTCACTGGGACATTGCAGGGTAAATGTCCTGGGAGGAGGAACAGATAGCTCTATCATGTCAGAAGCACATTTATCATGCTGATAGCAGGCACTTCACCACTCAGCTAGGTACATTTAACACCTCACCGAGGAACACCTTGACTCTAATGTGCTTGCACAAGCAGAAACTGATGTGCTTTCACAATAAGATACTTCTTAAATCATTATTTTCTCATTTGTCTCTTCCACCTTCTCTTTGTTCCTGATTCCATGTTCTTCTTACTTGACATTCTTTTGTCACTTTCTAGAAGGAACCACCGCTTTGAATTAATCAGCCCTGCAATTACCTGCACCCCTTGGACTTGTGAATAAAATGATTTCAGTGTCATATGAGATGTGATTATTTTTTTTTTAAAAACTGTTTAACTTTAGCAGATCTCCCCCTCAAGACAATCTTCTCGTGCACCTCTGGTCAGTTTACAGAACACCATTTTTAGAATGTATCACTGAAATTCATGTCTGTTCTCTTGTACTTTCTCATGTGTGAAGCACACTGGATGGCTTGACAAAGTCACTGGAAGGAAAATCTCTCTCACTTTCTCTTTTGGCAAATTCGCACAAGTTAAAGTTGGTTTCTCTAAATTTTCTCCCTCAGACACATCACAGTGGAACTCTATAATGCCAGTCTAAACTCTACAGGAATGCTGTGCATGCTCCTAGTTAGACTCCTGACCTGACAGTCCACTTTTAGAGCTTCATCCCAAATGCAGGGATGTAGCCGTGGAGCCAGCTGTCATGGTGATGATGGGATTTGGGAGAAGATCATCTTCAAGAGAAAATCAGCCACTTTTACAGAGTCTCTGAACTTTTTAATTGCTCTTGCAGTTACAATGAGTTGTGTCTCATGCATAACATGTTCTTTTGCGCGTCGATTTCATGTTTTGCAGAGGCAAAGCGTGAGATGGACACGGTGGACTGATGTGTCTAATACATGTTTTGCCGTGATACTGGGTTGATTAGGAACTTGGGTGAGATCCAAAACGGGGCAAATAAACTCTGATCTTTTCCTAACCAGGTGCTCAATTCTAAAGCAAGTGAAAGTCAAAATAGAAGAAAAGGGAAAAATATTGAAGCTGTTTGAAAAACACAAAACCACAGCCTCCTGGATGATACACACGGTCCATTATTGCTCAGAGATCAATAGTGCCATGCCTGGTTTTGGCCAAAGGACATCTGGTGTGTAACTATGAGAACCAAATGTGACAAAGTCCTGTTTGTAGAGGACAGTTTCCAAAACGACAAACACAAAGTGGAGATGCTGGTCATGTAAGACCTGAAAAAGCCTTTTATCTGTAAACTTACAAAGGTTCATTGTTATCTTCTCTGCTGTTGTTGCCTCATGGCACAATCAAGAAAATGTGTTTAATATGGTTTTCATAAGGTTAGCAAGGATGTGTGTTTAATGACTGAATGTCTCCACAATGAGTGCTGACACATGCAGGTCATGGACTGACTTTGGCTGAGAATTAACATTGATTTTACAATATTCTGGCTCCAAGCAAGGTGTGTGTGCCTGCTGGTGCCATTATTTGATTTGATGAGTCATGGGTGATTTAGCATTTACCATGTAATGTGTCTGCTTTCTAACCACCACATGTTTAAATTCAATTTCAATTGAAAGGGCAAAGAAAAAGCTTGTTTATTTAAAGGTAATATTACCGTTCAGAGTGGCATACTGTCTGTTAACAAGTGCTCACACACACACACACACACACACACACACACACACACACACACACACAGCAGAGTCTGATTGTGAGGTAATAGGTTAAGGTGAAGGTTATAAAGCGCGAAGCAGTGCCTGAAAAAATACTCTGGGTACCTCTGGTGTGGTTTTTCAGCGTGTTCTCTTTTATTGCCCTCATGTGATTGTCATGGAAAGCTGCACCACACTGCAGGCAAGATGGAGGTAGCTCCAGAGTGAAGGAATTGATTTTGGTTGAAATTGATTGTTGCAGCATGTTGGGAAAAGATGGGAAAAAAGAGCTCAGATAATCTGCCTCAAGTGGAGCCCACAAATTCAGTTTCATATCTGCAATCACTACCCAAGGCAAAGCAGCCATTTATGACAATGATAGGTGTTATCATTTTGAATTGGAGAACGACAATGCTGAGTCATCTCTTGGCCCTTCCAGGCTTGATTGATTGATTGGTTTGCTTTATTGTTATTGAAAAGCAGGGAAGCAAAACAATGGAATTACCTATTTAATTTGGCTATTACTGCTTACCCAGTAGAGGCTGGAAATTGCAGGAAAACCACCAATAATAAGAGAATTGATGGACCTGTTGTTACATCCCCTCAGCTCTGACCACCTCCACTGACCAATGGCAGCAGCCTTTTCTTTTTTTAAATGAATGCATTATTTTGGCCTTCATGCTTTAACAGATGGTAGGCAAGAGATCAAAAGGTTCAAGACTCAAGCAGAGAAAGGGGGGGAGTATGAGCTGTCAGCCATCATGATGCATGCCAAAATAATAATGCAAGAACAACTATATGCACGTGTCAAAGAAAAGCCAACAGGTAGACATATCAGGATAAATGATTTTAAACGCCTGTGCGAGACACTCTGATGAGGACTGGTAAAACAGAAGAACAAGTGCAATGCATTTTCCAAGCACAGGCAAAAAAAAATAAAAAAAAGGTGCTCTAGGGAAATGGCATGTAATATTAGAGGAAGAGGACGAGCCAAAATATCTTATCAAACTAATGTTAACAGCAGCAAAGTTCATCTTTTTTTAAATGCAGTACGGATGTGCTGTCTGCTCATGCTCCAGCACCATGCATGTCATTTCCTATTCTGCAAACAAGGATACAATTTCCCAAAGAAAATTAGCCACTGACAATTAACAATTAACTACATCTAAAAATGAAAATAAATCAGTAAAGTAAAAACAAACAAATAAACAAACAACTGCAAATAAACTGAATCATCAAATACAAAACCACCAGGCTACCCCGATCTCCTCACAACCAATCTGAGTCTTTAAAGCTTTATATAAATTAGGTAAAGGAAGAGTACTGTAAGAGAACAGTAAATGGTAAATGATCAATTCTACACTGCTTTTCTAGTCCATAACCCCAAAGGCTTTACAACACAAACAAAC
This sequence comes from Oreochromis aureus, assembly GCF_013358895.1. Classification (NCBI taxonomy): domain Eukaryota; kingdom Metazoa; phylum Chordata; class Actinopteri; order Cichliformes; family Cichlidae; genus Oreochromis; species Oreochromis aureus. The sequence goes on along the minus strand of NC_052955.1, from coordinate 4,351,690 downwards.
AGTACTGTAAGAAAGTAGCACTGTTTAAGATTTAAGGTAAAGTGGATTTCTGTTTACTAGTCATTAAAGCTGTTCTCTTACTATACCAGTACTGTAAGTGATAAGAGATTTAAACACAAAGTGGATTTCAAATTAAAGCTGTTCTCTTACTATGTTTGGTGATAAGAGATTAGTGTGTACAGGGTATAAATGGATCGTTATGACTGTGCTATTTGTAAAGGGTATATGGATGCATACTATTTGTAAATGGGTATATTTATGCATACATATAGCCATGTACAGGGATGTACAGTATATATGTAGGTTTTTTTCGTTTTTGTTGTTTTTAGTCTCTGTGGTTCCAAGTTTTAGTTTTCAGTAGTTTATAGAGTTTAGTTTCCCTTTTTGAACCTTATGTTTTGTCTTTTTTGGATCATTCGCCATGAATCAATAAATGGCTTGCTTTCAGTCCAGCTTTAACACCACGCAGTCTGCAACATCCACAGACCCATGAATAATAAAATAAAAATAAACACCACTGACTCGTTCTACTCATGTAGGCTTCTGTTCTCATGTAGTTTGGAAACCCTAATACTAATGTGGAAGTTTAAGTTCTCATTAATTTATTTTTTTAATTAGTGAAAAATGCTGCCATCACTTTCCAAAAGTCACGTTGAGAAGCTGTGTCAATTGGCTCATTTCTACCAACCAACCCTGCCCGCCCCCCCAAAACAGCCTCTCAGTCATCTTAGACAATCAATCTACAATTCATATTACCAGAACTTCTAATAACAGGTAATGAAAAATGCTTTAAAACTACAATGAAAAATAAAACTGAACGTTTTGAATGATACAAGAAATCATTTTGGAACACTAAGAGCTGAATGTGAGCACAAATTCAGAAAGTCTTCTTCTTTTCCTCTTTTTCCTCTCAAACCAACACCTTTCACAACCTGTCCAGGAGCAGCCCTTTAATCCTTCCTTACTTCCTACATTCACCTGAAAGAAACACTCTCATGGTCTGTGTGTGTGTGTGTGTGTGTGTGTGTGTGTGTGTGTGTGTGTGTGTGTGTGTGTGTGTGTGTGTGTGTGTGTGTGAGGGGTCAGGTAGGTTTGTATAATCCAGGTGGTCTCTCAGCTGGTGCTGTGTTCATCAGGATGTTGTAGCTCCATGCACCGCTCACCCTCACACTTACGGGTCACCACACACACACATCCAGACAGAAAAACACACCCACACAACTCTGGCAGAAAGAACACACCCACACACACACACACACACACACACACACACACACACACACACACACACACACACACACACGAAAAGTCCTTCCTCAGCTGATTTTTCATGAATTCAAACTTCCCTCATTTAATCAGCATTTTTGCCTCAAAGCCTTTACTATAATGCGAGATGCTTATGTATATAATTAGTGGAGCGGCTGAATTTAAATTTTTTAGTATGTTTAATGAAGAAACAACAGTAAAATATAACAACCAATAGGAACAAAACATTCTTCTCCCTCCTCAGAGCTGGAGGCATCCCTGTTTATTATTTTCATTTCTCACTGGTTACTAAATTACTCTGCATTATTTTGAAGATAAAGTAATTGCTGTATGAATAATACATCTATTTCCTCTCCTTTTTTCCTTGTTTGTGATTTCCTTTGTGTACGTGCATGCACTAGAGGTTTTTAGGTTGTATGGCGGTCACACTGGACCTGGGCTGCTCACGTGGATGCGTCTCTGCCGCCGCTATTTATGCAACAGTAGCTGCAATAGGTGGTTATCATTCTTGCATTCAATGTCATGCTTCAGTAGCGTAATCATGAACACTGCTGGAGTGCCCCTGAGCTAAAACATGTTATTGTAGAAGAAGCTATAGTGCTACAACAGCTCTCAGGAGAATGAAAATGAGGAAGGAGAAAAAAATAAAGCTAATAATGGGAATGGAAAATGGAAATGCGTGCATGCATGAAAGCCTGCATCTGCTCAGGTGCAGGAGCAGCACTGAACATATGAGGTTGTTGCAAGTCAGAATGAACAGATATGCTAATGTGGATTTTAATATGAGTACAATGAGAGCAGATGTTTAATATTTTATATAGATTTTAAAAGTGTAATAACTAACTTTTAAAAACAAAAAAGGTGCAAACACTTTTGTCTATGTCTATGAGGGTACAAATAGCAACAGCCTGGCTCAGTCACCTGACTGCAGCGATCCCAGATGGTGCCTCAGTCATTACAATGAAATTTGGTCACCAGCTGCATCCACAGAAGGTTGACATTTTTGCCTAAAGACCATTTTTATTAGTATGTGGGCGAGCTGTTCGATGTCCCACTAGCAGGACAGAAATAGCAAACTGATATTGTTTTACTGATTTTATCCAACTTCAGAGTATTTAAATATTAGAAACCTTCTGTGCACGTGAAGCCAAAGCATTAAGCCACAGGACTAAAGGCAAAGCACTGCTGATAGCTGTTCATGGGAGACTCACTCAGTTGGCTTGAACAATGTTAGCTATGTCAGAGAGCCGAAATACTGACACAACAATCTGGCAACATTGTTGCAAAGCTGCTAAGTTGTTGCTAGTTTGTTACTAATATGGAGCTGCACTGAAAGATGACAATATTAGGTTTCAGTGAACTCCACAGTAGAGTGACCTAGGTCTGCAACCGTTTGTAGAGCTGCCTCACCATACCAAGTTAGAAATGCAGTACAAACTTACACAAGCATCAAGGCCTTTATACACCAGACACATAAAAATTGTGTAATTATTTCATGCATTAAAAATATTTTTTGGACTCATCTGTTCTCGGTGTGGCAGTCAGCATTTTTTTTTCAAACCAACGTCGATTTTTCAGATGAGTAAACAGATCTGACCAATCAGACCACTGCATTTGGCAACAAGTGCATTCGAAGCTCAAAATGCGCACTGGTACTGAATATACAATTAAAAGGAAACAGTCAAATAATATTATTTTACCTCAGGCACACAGCTGCACTGCTCTGTGACCATCAGCTCTCTGAAATGAATTTTCTGCCTCCTCAGATGAGTCCCAGTGAGAGCTGCCACACTGACATCCAGAAATATGTACGAAAGTGTTTGTGATACTACTTCAGCTCCAGGATGAAACCATGAAATTTTCCCTGCTGCCGCCTTCCCTTGAGAACCGGATGAACCCAGAATCTGTTTCTTCCTTTCCATGTTTAGACACACTGGGACCAGCTCATCATGGCTTTATGTCAAGTTTTGGGGGTGTTGTTTTTACAAAAAATTCAGAATTTCTGGTTGATTTCTCGCAGGGCATTCACTGTGCAATGGTCCTTAGAGTCAGCTCTAGTTTCCTCCAACTGGTAATCAAATCAAAAACTACCTCAGTTTTTGATTTGATTACCAGTTGTAGCCCTGCATGCAACTTTAAACTTAAGAAAGACAGAAGATAAATGTCTTCTGAGGTCATTTTAAATGTTAATCAGCAGTTTGAAGATTTTGTTGCTTGTCAGGACTGCTCATAAGACCAGCAGAGTGAGCACTCAGGGGGTTCTGTGAATCACTGCCACAAATAAATCAGTTGCAAATCAAACGTCCATCCTTTTACCTCAGGCTATGCTGACTCAGCTGGGGTTAACTGTCACATTTCTGACTGGCCTGATTAGAGCTGAGTGATTCATATCAGCTGATTCATGCTCCCTAATGTGGTGCCAATGAAGGGAGACAAAGCATCAGCAGGCTGTGTTGTAGCAGTGAACAACAGAGACTGCATCTGTTTTTTGTCTCTGCTATTAATATGCAGAGTTCTCTCAGTGTCTCAGTGCAGTCCTCAGCCTGAATTAGTGAGACACTTCTCAGTGTCGTCTCAGCAACAACACCGGCAAGGATGTTGCATGACGCAACTCGTGTCTCCAGTGTTGCACAGCCTGAGCCAGCACACACAGCATGGTGATCTTGCGATATTATCCAGATGCAGCCCAAACACGTTTTTGAAAGAGTGAAAGATCCTCTACAGCAGAGCAGTAAAAGAAAAACATGTTGACTGTTTAAGGCACAGCTGAGCTGATTGCACTGATTCTGATAAGCATGCGTGTTACGTTGGTACAGAAAGAGGTTCAAGTCTACCCAGTTGGTGGTATTTCATTTAAAAACATGCATGGGTGGCAATTCTCCGAGCTCTTCAGAAGAGCTTGAATAGATAAAAGAGATGCTGCTGTGTGCCGAGATACTAAAAACAAACAGCATTCAGAAAGGAGAGCAGCCTCCACTTTAAAATGCTCTCATGCTTTCCTGCAGGAAACCTTTTCAAAAAAAAATCATATGTATTTGAAAAGTGTGTTACCAAGGCTCTTAAACCTGTGATTGAAACATAATTAGGGCAAGCGACCTACGCACTGCAGCCCACACCGGACTTCATCAAAGCCCAGAGAGCAGTGACTCAGTAACAACCCTGAGAAGAGCTTCTTTGAAAAGTGTCTCTGCAAACTTAAAAAAAGAAAAAGTGTTTCCTTACTGCCTCCTGCAGCGAGCACAGGCAGAGACGGTGCAGAACGAGAGCCGCCTGGAAGGACGTGTGGAGTTCATACAGAGGCTGTGGACAGTGAAGAAGCTCCGCCTGGCACTTTTTGATCCAAGCGTTGTGAGGACATTCACAGTAACTCTGTGTTCCAGTTTCGTGCTGAACCAGTTTCAGTCTGAATATTTACAAAATGAACAAATGTTTCACACAACAAAAATTGGACAAAATTGAAAACTGGAACAGAGCTTAATTTAATACTGTGAGGAGCTGATGAGGAGCAGAGTCATGAGTACTCTGCACATACAACTGCATTTATTACTTTGATGTGGGTGGTGAAGATGACTGGCCCCCAGCCACATTTGACTTTAACATTTGCAAATTAATTTTTCGACAGCGTCTCATTGACAGGAGACTGCTGTACCTCTACTGTTAGTCATTCAGGAACACCGTGGTGAAAAGAGCTGTGCAATAATCATCTGCAGCAACTTATATTTGGCAGGATGGAGAGCAGCACAGAACAGACAGACACTGCATGAAAAGGACGGTGTGAGGTGGAGGTGGTTTGTAAAGCGGCATGCAGATGTGCAACTGTAGGCGGCTTTAAAAGCATGCCATACATTAGACTGGCCATAAAAGGATGTCTGTGCTTTGAGGGATCGGCTGATGTGAGTTGGCATCAAGATCAGCTGCTCTGCTGGGATGGTGACTGAATGTGACTAACACTGTGCTCCATCTTTGAGAAACGAGTATACAGAAAGCAACATTCAAATAATGTGGACCTGAAAATGAGGCATTTAAAAAAGTAAAACATCTGGGAGTGCCTGAAACCTGCATTCTTCGTATAGGCCAGCAGGGGCTAACTACTAACTCGTCTGGCTGCAAAAAGAAGTTTGGTTGCATAGAAGTCGAGAATGGTCGCTGATTCCTCTCATCCAGTGATGTCAAACACATTTTACATCATTGACATGTTGAGCCCACTTTAATGTAAAGTGGGTCAGACCAGTGAAACTCCCCTTCTGGTCACAAGTTTAATATAAGAAAAAGAAGTGTAGTTGCAACAGTGTTGTTTTTCTACACGATAGAAATGTAGTGAATTAGCATTTCTGTATGGTGAATAGAAAAGTAATCTGTCAGCATGACTCTTTGGGCCTAAAAACCTCTGATTGTCCAGACTGTCCTCTAATTAACAAACTGTTCTTATTAATTAATAAGAAGCATCCTGCTCTGTTTTTGTTTTATTGTGGGCCCACTGTAAGAAAAAGACATTTATACAATGGAAAGTCAACAAGAACCTTTGTCAAGTAATGGTTTATATATTAGTTCATTACTTTGGTGTATAAACAGCTGTGAGATTAGTTTTATCAACAGGAAATTCTGTAAAACCTATGAAAATATAATTAACTCCAAAATGTATTACATCCTTCACAAACCCCACTGCTTTATTTTATTGAGCTACACAAATATTGACACAAAACTGACACAAACACTAATAAACAGATAGCCCACCTCTCTTTAACAGCTTCCAAATTAAAACAATAAAAATCTAATAAACTCCATTCAAAAACAAACAGTCCCTGCCAGACAGATGGTCGCCGCTTTGATGTACGAGTCGAATTCAATTTCCCACACACACACACACACACACACACACACACACACACACACACACACACACACACAGGGATGTCAGCCACTGTCTTTGCCATCAGGCAGCAGGATTAAAGAGTGAATTTAAAAGCTCAATAAGTGATCCATGCTAATTATTCGGACTCTGATTATCTAGTGCTCTGTGTGTGTGTGTGTGTGTGTGTGTGTGTGTGTGTGTGTTTGTGTGTGTGTACCTAAAGGCCAGTGAACGTCTTTGTTGCTGATGTTTTCCATGTTTATTTCTCTGTGCTATTCATGGGTTGTAATAATTGTATTGGGGGACCACAAAACTGTTTAGCCAGCATCTTCTTTAAAGAAAATCTTTAAATGTTTAAGGTTAGGCTATGGTTAATGGTGACGATGTGGCTGTGTCTTTAGAAATGGCATTCAAGTCATCTAAATGTCATGTGAAATAATGGGAAAATGTCTGTCTGTGTTCCTGTTGTTCTCTAACAAGCAGCCAGCTGCTTGTCCTGGTCTTTCACAACAGTCTCCCAGCAGCTAATGAGACACTCCCAGCAACACCTGCAGGCTCTCGCAGCATGAGATCGATATCACAACACACCCATGCTTGCAGTCACATATATGCACATGTACCTGAACACCGACACCCACGCTACGTATGAACTAATTATAAATATTTCAGAGCTCCTCACACTTTATTTTGGCTTTTTTTTTTTACTTAGATGAGGCAACAGCTTTCTCCTCCTCTCATTTGTTTTGAATGGATACAATGAACTCATTCTGCATCATCTAAATATAAAACAGAAAAATGTGATGCACTGCAATGACTTTTCAGGTGTTGGTGAATTTCACATAATTAAACATTACAAAATCCTTTATGGTGAGAAGCAATTAAAAGAGCACAGGGTTTAGCATAAATGCTATATTTGGCAGGTAATAATACAAAAGTTTAACAGTGGGGTGATAAAAAATAAAGCATGTTCCACAGTTGACGAGCTCGTAATCACAAAGGCGACTGCAGCTGCCAGATTAGCAGAAACAAACATGACATTTGAGGCACAGAAGAATTACCGGCGCTGCATAAAGCACTTCAATACTCTCTGCTACGCAGGTGAGAACAAGACTTGATTTTCGAGAGCATCCTCGAGCTGAAGACGATGTGTCTGACTAATGAAATTATTTACTTTTCAAAGCTGGACTGAAATTTAAAAAAGCTGTAATCAGACTCGAAATGACATCACTCGTATCTGTTTGAGAGAAAATATGCAGAATTTTTTCTCCACAGCGAAGGTGTTACAGATGGTCTGCTGCTGATAAAGCACAGTTGTGCAAGCCAACCAACTTGGCTGCAGTCAGTGAGTAGAGAATCAGAATAAATGGGGTGATAAAATTACCAGATAGGCTTTTACCGCAGAGTGAATGAAGCGATGGACGTGTGGATGGACGGTCACTGCAGAATAAGCAAAGAAGAAGAAGAAAAAGAATCTGTAACCATCGGACCATACGGATCTGATTCAGCAGGTAGTCTTATCTCACAACACCACACCTCTGGTTCTGAAATAACCTACCATCTCTGTGCCTCTCCTCCTTTTGACAGATGCAGTTAAATCCTTAAGTTTTAATGACCTCATTTTCATTGTATTCCCCTTCACTAAATAAACCTCCCATATCTCAGAGACAGCAAAATTAAGCCATGAATCCTCCTCATGCTCCACAGCAGCCTGCTGGCTCTGATGCAGAGCAAATATAGTTGACAGTACAGTTTCTTTTTAGCCGAGCCCCGAGAACATGATCCAAATCTGCACTTAGAGCTGAATAAGACCCGGCAAGTAAGTGACGAATGGATGAAGACAGAGTGACAGCTAGGTTGGGAAGAATCAATTAACCTGGATTGGAAGACCCCGATGGTAAGTAGATAGACAAGTCAACAAAGAAAAGGTTTGTGATGGTCTTTGAATTTCATTAAGAACATGTTCAATCAGAGGGAGAATTAACCGTTTCAGCAATCAGTCCAGAACAGCTACAGGCTACAAATGGTTTTATCAAACATTTGAAAAACTCCGTTACTGCTGTGAAATAAATACATAAACAGCACAAATATTCAACTTAATCTGTTGTTTGTGAAGGACAGCAAAGACGTTTAAACGTCTCTGCCGACCAAATTACAGCAACTACAAAATCATTACTGAGTCTGTTTTAATCACTGCGTGTGGTCTACTCAAGCACTTTAAAATGTAAAAAGCTTTATTTAAATATTAATTCAACTCGAAATCTCATCACATCTATAAAAACTAAGCCTTTAAATATCACACCTGTATGGGCTGTATTTTCACTTGTTCCACTGGCAGATTTTTTCACTTATTTCAAGCTAAAATATCTTGTATTAAGTAAAAAAATCTGCCAATGGAACAAGTGAAAATTGTCTAGTTTTAAGATTTACTGTCTTGAAACAAGTTCCTTTAGCTTACTGAAATGTTGCCCTTTAGCTGATTCTGTCTTATTTTAAGTGTAATGAGATAATTTTGACTAGAAATAAGACAAATACTCTTGGTAAGATTTTGAGTTTTTGCAGTGTAATAGGCAAAATCACACACACACACACACACATGCGCGTGCGCACGCACACACAGACCAGATTGCACTGACCAATGAGACCCTTTAGAACAGCACAATGATTCGCTCGAGCTAAGCACAGTCTCACTGGGAGAATCTAACTCACACAGACACAAACAGCCGTTATTAATTTAATGAGACGCTATAACACGAGCCAGAGGTTTCCTCCATTCTAAGAAAGACGGAACAAGTGATGAACCATTAGTAAATCAGGCTAATGACGGGATTAACACCAACGGATTTAACATCAATAAGCTCTTGGCTATACGAGGCGTCTCTTTCTTGGCTTTTAGACCAAAACTTCAGGATTGCAAGTAAATGCGGAAAAGCTTTAAAGTGCTGCTAGGAACAAGTGACAGAACAGCCAGTAACACTGCAAAGGAGATGAGGAGAGTCTCTTTTGATCTCCTGCTTAGAAAACTCCTTTAGCACAATGCCAACAAGGACTTTGGGTGTCTGAATTGAACAAGCGGTGCTCCTTCAAGGCCACTGATGAGGTGGCTGAGTGAAATGTAATTGCTAAATACAACAAGGTCATTACCAAAATGACGCACATTTTTCTTTGAAACAGATTTAAAAAAAACTAGAGTGACTGCACATCAATATGGCATTGAATAAACCAACGCTTTGCTTCGATTTTCTTCCTTTTTTATTTGTCACAAAAGAAAAATATTCAGCAGCAGTCTACGCAGAAATGCCCAGAGCTCTCTCTCCCCAGCCACGGATATTCAACTCTTCCTAGGGGAAAAGTTACTGAAAGCCATAATCTCTCCAGTGTCCTGGGTTTGCTCTGCCGTCTCCTCCTGATTAGACATGCCTGAAACATCTCACCCGGGAGGAAAGCTGGAGGCACTGCAGAAAGATGCCCAGACGGACTCACATCACTGCAGGGTAGCAGCAGCTCTGCTTCTCCCGAATGACTGAGCGATTCACCCTCTAAGGCTGAGCCCAAACGCCCTTTAGAGGAAACTCATCCTGCCGCTCATATCTGTTATCACACTAGTTTGTGGCCAAAGGTGAAGGTAGAAATCCAAATCCATATTTTCCAACAGGCTCAGCACTCTCATCACTAAAATAGACTGGTACAAAGTCTGTATCACTTCAGATTCTGCACAACTCTGCTTGTCAATTTTAAACAAGCACCCGAAGTACTGCACTCACAAGCTCACTCAACACTTCACTATAAAGCCAGTTTTGGCAGCCGCTGATTGGACAGCTACTGTAAGGTCTTCACCTGTGATCCACATCGTGCCGATGGGCCTCTCTGACAGGTGGTGGGTGGACGGCAGGGTGGGCCCATGTCGTTTTTCATTTTATGGATCAATCCTCTGTCCAAGGTTTGGCTCCAAAACAGGACCACACAGACCTGAGTCCCAGTCCTGTGTGAAGTAACTGGAGGAGAGCATTCCCAGTTTTCCTGCTCATAGCTTTAAATGGGTCACGTTCCCCTGGGAGACAATACTCCCACCAAAATAAGGTTGCAGTTTTGGTTTATACATGTAGATAGACTTTGTGATGATTTGCTACCATAAGATAACTAACATTATTTTTTTTCCAAACATAAGAAACATTTACTGTAAAATAAAAATATATGCTTTCAGAGGTATAGTGCTTTATACCTCTGATTTAGTCTTTAGCCAGAGATTGTGCAACAAACTCACGTATGCAGAATCGCTGAGGTCATGCAAATCAGAAGCATTCTAGTGCCACATATAAAAACAAAGCTTCGCTCACACGCACACACACGTGCACGCTTGTTTGAACCCTCCCGTTATAAATTATGGATGTCTCAGTAGAAACCTGCACGGTCTGGCAGTTTCGAGTTAAGAGGGACCCTGATGAGCACAGAAGCAGAAACGACATCGGCAGGGTGAGCAGACAGGCTTTGAATATGGGTTTTACAGATTTCAAACAATTTCAAGTTCCTGGATAAAATGCCCCTTACTTTTTTTCATTACAATTTTTTTTTGTTTATGACAAAATGTATTACACACTTGACCACATTTCTCAGAATTTGCTCAGACAAAAGCTGAGACTGGAGACTTGAGGATGCTCTGAATGCTCAGTATCTGAGAGTGAGAGACATCCTCTGTATGGTCATCTCAGGTACACGGCACCATGACACAGTCAGTCAAATGCTGATCAGGTAGTTTACTTGTTCTCCTTTACATCTCAGCTTCTGCTTCAGCCTTCAGGTGCCTGCACCCTTAAAACCCTTTAATCCCTTTGTTTAAATAAAGGGTAGCTCCATTACTAGAGCTACTCCCAAAGAGAAGTGGGTTTCACTGTTGGCCCACTGCAGTAGTTATTGAGCATATTAATGAGAACATTGTCTGTGTGTCACAGAAACACACTTAATCTGAAAAGAAGTTAATTAAGGAGAAAAATTTGTGCCGTCCTGATATGAATTCCTGTCTTATGTAAAAACACAAGCCTCGGCATTCACTGCACGTGTGATGCTGTTTCATCACGTTTGACCTAATTTACAAACTGTCACTGCTTTAAATGCCAGAGCTATTTCAGAGAAAGGGTTGGCATTATTTTAATCATATTTTAGTTGTTATAAGTCACTACCCCGAAGAGGCTTGAATCACGTCATTAAAATCACAAGGCAGCACAGGTCTGTCAACAGGTTTCACTGCAGATCTAACTGAACATGAGCCTGACAGACGGATGATACCAGAGCAATGTGGACGCATGACAGTGATGTGGAAATTCTTGTTAACATCGTGAAGAATTTTGGTTTATTTTTTCTGTTTCTTGGAGTTTTTCCTAAAAACACATTCTCATCCCAGGTCTTCAAATCCTGCTGTTCTATTAGATGGAACAAGCATCTCAGAGATACCCAGTGGATGTACTCTGGTGTCAGACCCTGAGACAGATCTGGACTGGGACAAAAAGAATAAATCAAACTAAATTTAAAAATTAAAAATCGTCCCTGGCATTTTTGAGCCTGAGAGTCGACCCTGATCGGTCAAAACCCCACAGATGGTCCAGTTAAATTTGAGGTTTTTTTCTTTTTTTCCCCCAATATCTCAAAGTAAGTTGCACGAGTGCACAGGAAAGGTAGGGGAGGGGCTGGTTGCGTTAAGAAATGTGATTGAACAATCCAGTGTCACTAACAAAAATTAGTGAATGGGCTGCTGTCTGTGTTTGTAGCACCTGTGCACAGTGCCCTTTCAAGCCTGCCCATAGTCTGGATGATTATATAAACAAAGAAAAAGGAAATCATACTGACCAATCAGCCCACTGAGAAAATGCCCGATTACAAGTCCAGCCTGCATAAAGAAAAGTACAGAGACAGATGTTTTATTCAATTCAATTTTATTTATATAGCGCCAAATCAAACAACAGCTGCCTCAAGGTGCTTTATATTGCAGAGTAAAGACCCTATAATACTACAAAGAAAACAGAGAAAACCCCATCAATCATATTCCCCCCATGAGCAAGTGCTTTGGTGACAGTGGGAAGGAAAAACACCCCTTTAACAGGAAGAAACCTCCGGCAGAGCCAGGCTCAGCGAGGGCAGCCATCTGTCACAACCGGTTAGGGTTAAGTGGATCAAGCTATGAAAGGCATATTTATAAAATGTCTTCATCATGAGAACTGACACCGTTACATACGTAGATTCCAGGAAAACCAAGGACATGAGGTCATCAGCAAGTAATTAATAACATGCTAAAGAAGTGTGTTATCCAGTCTCCACTATTTCACGGACAGTCCTGATACATCAGCTCCCTGCTCTCATGTTGGTCATGATGTGTACTGCAGGTGCTATTAATTATGATTCATTTCTAATTAGTTAATAAGAAAATCAGAAATTTGCTTTTGCAAAGCCATTTTCTAGTACATTTGTAGGCCGTGACTGAGACAGCCCATAATCCTCTATGAAATCAACGTGAGGATTTAATAGAATGTCGAAAAATAATAAGCAAAATTCAGTTAAATGCAGGTCACATCAACAGTTGAACCCTTAGGTCTTACGGCTTTGCACATGTTGAAAAATGAGTGTGTTTCAGTGGGATACCAGGAGCTCCTAGACCAGCATCTATTTATCTCACTGTTGCCATAACCTGGAATAGAAGTGGCACTAAAGTGTGTTTGTGAGCTTTGAGAAAACAGCAAGAAACAACTATGAGCAGGCTGGTCCTAACCACGCTGGATGATGTGCTGAAAATTCACAACAGTTTCATTAAATTCTGCAACCAAAGGTTTTAACTGGCAACTAGACCCACTGTGGCACTGTGTGACTAAATATGTAGGTACTTGCTTTCAGGAAGGGCATCTGGCGTATAACATCTACCAAACCCAACATGTGGAGCTTGTACTTAAAGAAAAACTTACTGCAGGAAAGAAAATCAATTATTAATTTAAACAGATAAAAGAAAAAGTAATGATATTAGGAAGGTTTAAAATATTAAATAGTTCTCACTCGAGGATTTTTCTTAACCGAGTAGCTCAAATCGTGCAGTTCTACAGGACAGCTTCCAACTGAGAATTCAGACTGACAGTACTAAAAAAAGAATAGAGCATTGTGCCCACCATCCTGCTTCCTGGGTGAATAAAAAAAGTAAATAAAGTTAAAAATAACGGCTTCAATGAGCTCTGCTTCAGTCCCTGCTCCCCCGGCTGTCAATCACAGAGGTAAAGCTGAAACTGCGGTGAGAGGAGCTGAAGCACTCTGGCGAGTTCCTCCATCACATTTCATCTCACCTCATCCACATCTTGTAAAAGTTCTTCTCTCACTTTTCCTAACTTTTGCTTCACTTGATATTCTTTGTACAACGAGCACACAAATCTCACTTCATACACTTACAGTTTTTGCAGAAGGCACAGCTGGGATTTAGAAGAACTGAAATCTCTGAAACAAAAGGACAAGGAGTCATTTTACTCCTTCACTCTCTGCATGTCACTTTATTAAACTGACTTTTTGTCCTTTTCTTTTAACCCTAGAACACTATCGCTGGGTGATTTACACCCGAGCAAATACATTTACATGATTTCTCTCTCCTGCAGCTGTTTGCGTGTCGAGGAGCCTGTGCCTTCACCAGGGAAGTCTCAAATGTCCCAGGAATGGGTGGACCAAAGACCAGCTTTCCAGAGTCATTATTTTGTTTTAGGAGGTTTTTTGTTCATTTTGTTAGACATGGCACAGTTGAAAGTAAAAGAAGACCACTCTAATTTGTCATGTGTTGTCATATTTTGATATATTTGATTACTTTTTATTGGTTATATTATATCGGGTAAAAATCACCCGGCATTAGTGATTGTGTTACTATTTATAGCGATAGTGTTCTAGGGTTAAAGCTTACAGTTATATCAAATCCCAGCTCGATTTTTGGCAAAGTGTTTGCAAAATCTGTGTGCAAGTTTGTGTGTGCTGCTTTCACTTACTTCTGATGAATCTGGAGCTTCAGCTCTGTCCCAAAATAAGTGAATGCAGCTTTAAACCCTCCAAGGTCAAAAGAGATATCGCTTAATTATAACTGATTATATCAACAAGACAAATACCTTTCAAATGATAGAAGAGCTTTTTTGTAACATCACGCTGAATATTTATTGTATCAATTCAGATCAGTTAAAACTGAAATCTGTTGGCTTGCAACTTTAAAGAACAACTTTCTCAATCACAAATATAAATTTTTCTTGTTAGCCTGCAGCCAAGTTTATTTTAGGCATACACTGCTGTCTTACTGAGTCATGTTTAATAAAGGTTAACTGGCCAACAGTGTTAATTTTGACTAAAACAAGATTATAACAGAATAAAAACTAATGCATGAAGTCCAAAACTGTGATGAAATGTATCAACACTTTTGTCAACAAATAAAAAATGAGATGCACATATTCTGAAGAGAATACTATACTACTGCTAGTTATGGTCTCAACTACAACTATAACCAAGAATATGGATTTCTAAATCATGACTAAAGCTAAATCAAAATTTGCTGTCACACTGAACACTGCTGGCCAAGATATGACTTCGTCAAAACTACATGGCTTTACATACATGCTGGCAGCAGGACAGTGGTTACTTTGCAGTCCTAAATCATGTAGAACTCGATCTCCCAATGTGTCATTTAATCCTATCCTGTTATGCACATGTACCTGCGGGCAGTGCGCCAGCCACAGCTGCATTTGTTATCAGCAGAAAATGGAAAATAGTCTGATTTCCAAAAAACTACAGCTCTTTGCTCCGAGTCCCTTTTGGGCCTTTGTGTTTCGAATTTTGCTTGACTTTTTTCACCTGCCAGCGCCTTTTGTTTTTATGTGCTTCTTACTTTCACTTTCACTCGCCTTCGTCTAACTTCTGCAGCACCAAAGGACATCTTGTGCATAAATGTGGCCAGCTTTAATCCTGGAGCATTAATTAACACCTCATGAATGATAACTGTCTGTAAAATGATAATTACTGACAGTCATAAAGCCACAGAGGGACCAGAAAATTGAGCCGAATAGTTTTTTTGCGCACTATTAAAGTGAAAAAAATTTAATTTTCTTTGGCATATTTCTGTCTACTTGATGGAGGTAGCTGTTGCCACAGGCTCTTAAATAAAGTTTCCCAGGTTCCCTCTGACAGCCTTGGAGTTTCTTTCTTATCTCAATTTTTCTTTTACACACAATGTTGATTTTTTTCATAATGTTCAAAAGACCACGATAAAGTCTGGAAATGTCTTTGTGTTAAATGGAAGATGTCAGAGTGACTCATAGTGTCAAATACACACACACACACACACACACACACACACACACACACACACACACACAATATAACCTCCTTTTGAGGTTCTTATTTTTTGGACTCAGTTCTGAGACATCATGAAGTCATGTTTTCCTGTTTCTTGCTCCTGGATTCTTCAGGAGCAAGAAAATAAAAATAAAATCTGTGGACTGTCATGAGTTTTCTGAAAAGGAAATGTGTACATTCTGTGTTTGGACCTTGAGTTTTAAAGCTTGAGAGTGAGAACATTTTTTTACTTTCTGACTCTTATTCAAAGAGCATTCAGGCAGGAACTGGGTCTAGGCTGAGGTAAAGGTTGGGCTGAGGCCATGACCTTTTACAGAGGCACTCGTTTGTTGGGTATTTTTAATAATTAAACAGCTGGGTTATTATCTAATCAAAATACATTTTTTTAAATGTACCAGTGTGGGAGTTTTCATGTATCTGTGGAAGCAAGCTTCCAAGATGAAATGTGCATGCTGAGAGAGGGAGATAGAGAGAGAGTGCCATTCAGTGTCAGGCTGCGGCTCTCTAAAACAAAGCCTTTAGAGCTGTGTGTGATGGGCTGAAAGGAAGCGAGGGATGACGGGATGACCAAGTGACAGAGAAAACAAGTGAGAGACTGAGAGGGCCGGAGGGGGCAGACAGGGATGTGAAAGAGAGAGCTGCTGCGTAACGAGAGGGGGACACACAGTCAACGAACACAGAAATAGGCACACACACACACACACACACACACACACACACACACACACACACACACACACACACACACACACAGGAAAATGTCTCAGAGAGGCAGCGCTGTCACACATACACACAAGAACTGCTGGTCTGTGTGGCATTTGTGAACAACTGCGCTAGTGACTCAGAAAAAAACAAAAGAAAAACAATGACGAGTCTTTTTTCCCTAACAAACTTTTTTTTTGCAGGTTTTTCTCCATTTTTCTTTGTTTCTGTCAGTACACAGTCAAAAAGTAGCCTCCTCAGAGTGAAGTGCTGGCACGTCTGAGAGTACTGAAGCAGAAGACATACTGCTTCAGGCACTTTAACCTAAATCACATCAATATTTATTTGATGTGTGCACCTTTTTCCTTTAAACAGCACCAAGTCTTTTGGAGTTTTTCACTCATCAGGGAGGACTTTTCCGAGATCTTGTCATATTCAGAGCAGTTTCGGATCCTGTTAATTCAACTGTGCAGAATTTGTTTGCAGTTCAGCTCGGGGTGCAGCATGAAGCACTCGCAGGATAGTCTTCAGTGTGTGAATAGAGCTAAAATAATTCTAGCTGCTTCTCAACAAGACAAACCCTCACATTTACTAAGATGCTGTGCAAGTGCAAGCTGGATTTTGGCGTAAAAACAACTACAGTCAGTGCTTAGAAAAGGAGCACAGTAACAAGACTGGGAAGAGGTGGGAACTTGGGATTTTTGCACCTTACCCTATTGCATGTCTATTTCTGGGAGCTTCTTTCTCAGGGTATAAAATGTAGGGTGGAGAATATTTCAGTCAAGCACACAAACTGATTTGCTGACATTGCAACATGCAATTCACTGATAATAAGGCCGATATTTAACACACAAACAAAATGTGAATAAATTATATTTTTGGCTTGATATGGAGTCCATTCATTCGGGACCATCTCACAGTTGTTTTGTGGATTAATTAAGTCTCACTGCCTCCCGGCTCCTCATGTAATTGCCGACTGATTCCACAAAGTTGAGATCAGGGATCTTTGAGGATCATACCATCTGTTTCACAAGTCATTCTTGTCACTCTGATTATGTGCTTGGGTTTTAAAATATTAAAATATGAAGTGCCCCGAGCTTTCCCACAGTACTTGAACCAGCTTTCTTATGAAGGACGCAATCTCAGCTCACCGCTTTTCCATTAGGGCACTAGAGCTAATTTCAGACTAAATGTCCTCTATGACTGAATTTAATCACCCCGTCTTTTATCGGAGATCGTGCCCTTCAGTATGCCCGACTCCCTTAATCTCACAATCACATAAACTAATCAACAAGAAAGAATTTAATGAGCTTAAAAGGAGCTTTTTACCAAACCATCTTGAAATAAGAAAAAGCCTGCTTGTACTCTCAGGGGATTAAATACTGCCGTTCTCAGTTTGTCAGAAGCTGCTGTTCCCTCTGAGCGTAAGGCGTCCTTTGGCGTCGGTGCTGTGATGCAGGGATATTGGATGCCAAGTGAAATCGCTCCTGCTTGAAAGAGCGATGCTGACAATGTGCCTGAAGAAGCAACATTTTTCACTCAGTGGTTTTGATAAAAGAGATGGAGAGCTGTTACTGCTGGCTTGTCAAGCAGCCGCTTCACCTTTTCTGTCCATCTTTTGCATCTCTGTATCAATGAAAAACAAATGACTTATGACCTGATTTTGTATGAGTGATACCCAAATCTACAGAGGTTATCTGAGATTCAATGGAAAAAAGGAATTTCTTTCTCCTTCTTTGTATGCATCGCTTCCTTCTCATCCCTCTCCGTCAGTCTTGTCAGTCTCTTCACACATCGCTCGCCTTTTTTCTCTCCAGCTCTGACTGATGAGGTCTAGCTGAAGGCCATTGGACCATGTTCTGTCTGTCAGGCTCTGCACACCTGTCCATCACATCTGTTCCCACTGAACAAAAAAAATGGATTTTAATCACTACACATCTGGCTACGAAACATCCTGTACTGCTTAGTATTTCACTTAAACACCTTCAGGCCAAATATGTACAAAATGCTAAACTTGAAGATTTTATTAATCAAAGATTTCAACACAGGATCAAAAGAGAAACATCTGATTATTCCACTTTTGTCACAGTATCTATCAGATTACCTGCTACTAAAAAACCCCAGCACTTTTCACCTATATGTGCTTAGTGTCCCTGGTAGTGACCTTTGAAAGGTGGGTGATGAACTGATTCATTTACTGCTGCTGCTGCTTGGTTTTGCTTCAGGTGCTTTGGAAATTTGCTGCTTCCCTTTAACTTTCTGAACAGTTGTGGTTTTTGGTTATTAGATTTCTGCAGATTGATAATGTGATGTTAAAACTGTCATCTGAATGATATTTCAATGTGTAGCTTAGACACGCTTCATCATAAATCATATTCATGGCATTTTAAAGGAAGCTCGCAATTAAACCATGTTAGTTTTAAGTAGGATTGATGGTGTGATCTGCAACACCTCTTTGCACAGCGGGCTGCTGTTATCATGCAGCTTTGTGTGTTAAAAATTCATTCAGTACAATAAATCTTTTAGTAAAACATAGCTGTTTAAAGCATCCCAGTAAGCATGACATTATTTGCACAGCTAAAGTTGGTTGCTCTATATTAAAATGTGATGTTTGTAATGTGAAAGTGTTTCCTACCATGGAATCTGCTTTCACGGGAATTGGCTTTTTTTTGTGGAAAGGATGATGGGAAATTTTTGGGAGCTCTTCTATAAAATATATGTTTCTTAATAAAACATCATAGTGATCGTTTTTATTATAAATTTCCACTTTTAATCACCAATCATGTTTTGCAGTGAACCATGGCTAACAGCTTGATTGACATTCACCAGAGAACTCCAGCACTGATGCTCCATTCTCTCTAAAGATGTGAGCAGGTTGACACTGAGCACATGACAGAGTTTATGCGTTATGCTGCCTGCCACACCATCCAGTATGACTGGTGTGGCAGTGGGTTGGTGATGGTATGGGGAATCCCAAATGAGCTGCACTGTGCTCGGCTGTCAGCACAGGTCCCACTAAAGGCAGTCAGAAACGTTTACATGAGGAGTCTGCTCCAGCGTGCTCTTTCATTGTTTCCTCACATAAAGGAAAAGCTCTGGTTCTGTGGCTGGGTTGATAATCTTCTACAGCTCTGTCCGGCTCTCCTCGTGTGGCATCTCCTCCGCACTTTTGAGACTGCTGGGAAGCACAGCAAACCTTACACCAGCACATATTGATATGAACATGAACATGCTATAAGAGCTGGATTACCTATGCACCTTGAACGAGCTGCAGGTACTGCCTCATGCCACAAGTGACATGAAGCAAACGAGAGAAACATCAGTCAGGAGGGGACGTGGAGAGAGCAATAATCTGTGGCCAACATCTCTAAAACCATCCCCCTTTTTAAGGAATGTCTTGTTGTTGCCTCTGCAGTGCACCTGCTGTCACTACCAAAGCAGGACAATAATGTTAACTATAATAATAACTTACTTTCTGTTATACTGTGATGATCCAGATTTCCCTCAATGACAAATGATGAAAACAGAAAAAGCTGTGTAAAATTTACTGGAGTCAAACATCTTATTTTGGACATTCATGTTCACTAAAATCACTTTGTAGCACTAAAGCTAATTCTCTTCTAAAGAAGAGAAGGCGAAGGCAGGAAGCTGTGATTGAATTACCTTCATCACTGCCTCAGTCCTAACATCAATGATTCAATGATGCTGAGAATGTGGCTAACAAAGTCATAAAAATGTAATATCGCTTTGTGATATTATTTTACTACCAGCTGAACAAGGAAATTTAAACCTAAGCACACAGAAACAATCAAACAGCTGCTTCTATTGTTCAAAACAAACCTGATGAGTAATTCTGACCAAGTTACACAACAAAAGCTATTGGTTTGTCACCATTTCTGATTACACACCAGAGGTAAGTTAATGACACAGCAGGAACGTGATGAGGAAACAATCTGAGGCGTCATTCATCCAGAATCGTTGGTGTGCTTCCTGCACCCAAAACCAAGTAAACTCATTCACACCTGGAAGTCTTCTCCTGCCTCTAACATCGTTACTGCTTTAAGCCCGATACTTCTTCTGCTCTGACAAAGAGCTCCACTGCTATCTAAAAATAATTACAAACTCATCAGTAACCCTGTTTTACTGGGTCAGGCTGTCCTTCAGTATAATGAAGAAGAATGCACTGGACATTCGGATCACGTACTCCGACTAAAAAAGCTGGAAATTTAGCAGATCTGTAATCAGAGTTCCCTGCTACGCCATCGCAGCAGCTAGTGAAGGTGCGAACATACCATAGAGGGAGCTAACACAAAAGGCTGATCAGTTTGGAAGGATTTCACACACAAACACATTTTTATATCCATCTGACAGTTTTTGACTTAACCCCTAATCTGTGGTCAATAAGGTGACGCCTCGAGCTCGACAACGCTCAGGTGGCAGCTTCACTCCCCCTCGCCCTCGCTCACTCTCATTATGTTCAGTGTAACAGCTGTTGGGAAGCGTTTATTGTGTTATTACAGAGACATAAAGCGCTGTCATCAACATGATTAATATTATTTCGCTTAAATTGTCTCTTGTCTGCTCCACTCCACAGGAGTGCATTACTGAAAGTATAATAAACGACTACAGCTGTGGTTCAGAGAGAGAGCAGGCTGTCTATTAATTGGACAGTTTGACTCATGAAGTGAAAGGTGATGGGCATCAAACTACAAAGTGTCCTTGAACCACAGATTGCCCCCAGTGTGAATGGATGCCTGTTAAAAAGCACTCAAGGTGCGAATGGGGCAGAATTGGAGAAAGAGAACTTAAGAATGTTAGAAAGACCATGTTGGTTTTGTTTTGCTGAAAACAAAGACAGTAGATACATAAGAACTAGGGGTGCAACAATACTCGTATCGATATTGAACCGTTCGATACAGTGCTTTCGGTTTGGTACGCATATGTATCGAACAATACAAAAGTTTTTATTTATTTTATCAACTTTTCTTCTGACGATGCTGTCTGTGTTGAGCGCTCAGCGGATCTGCGTTCGACTACTCCGCCTAGGCTGCACTGTCGAGTGCAGATCCAATGAGCGCAGCGCAAGCTAGCAAGACATAAGTTAAGCTCGTTGCAACATGGCAAACTGCCTCAACGCTACCCGAAACTGAACCTCCCCCACCCTCATTCAGATCTGACCTTTGGAACTATCTTGGTTTTCATGTGAAGCATGACCCTGATGGTAAGCGCTTCATGGACAAAAGTAAAACAGTATGTCGGATGTGCCACGCAAGGCTCAATTACATTGGTGGGAACTAGTGCGTTAGCGCAGTTAGCTTGTTAACGTGTTGACGCCGTCCAGCCTCACGCACGGGGTGATCCGCTGTAACTCGTTAACGGAGATTTACCGCGTTATGGCGTTAATATCATTTTAACGAGATTAACACTGACAGCACTAGTGGGAACACAACGACTGCACTATGACTGCACATTTACGCCGACATCATCCTAGTGCAAAGACAAGTGGAAGCAGACAAAAACAACAAGCACACATGCTACAAACTTTACCCGAGTCATTTAGACAGCCGTTAGCACATGATCCTCTTTATGGGACCTGATATGTTTAATATGCTGCTGAGAATATAGCCCAGAAGAAGCGTATAGTATAGCTTTTATTTTGGAAAGAGCCATTTCTCTGTAATAAACTCTCTTTTCCAAAGATGAGTGAGTCTCGATCTGATAGATTTATTTATTTTTTATTATTATTTTGTTGTTTCAGCAACATTAAATTTAAAAACTGTACTTTTGAGTTAAAATATATATTTATAATTTTAATAAATTACAAATTAAAAAGGCATGAACATTTTTTTGTATCGAAAAAATATCAAACCGTGACACCAAAGTATCAAACCGAACCGTGAATTTTGCGTATCGTTGCACCCCTAATAAGAACCCCACCCATACCTTTCATGAGATGTCAGACTCATATTTCATACATACAGATTTTTGTAAAATGAACTGAAACTGAGAAGATGTATATGAATGAGCCACAGTGGGCATGGGAACTCTCCTAGTGGAAGACATGGACATGTTCCAGTACAGGCTTTTAATGCTCCCTTGTGGAAGTTCCTCTGTTGTTAAGTGATAATGGCTGTGTCTCTCCCTGTGTCCTCACATACCAGCTGACCCTGTGAAACAGAGCTGTCTGTCTCCAGCTCCTCACCATAGCTTCAGGACTGCAAGGACAAAACAGCACTTTCAGTCTCCTGCAATCAGTGGTCCTATGCTGCTCATCTTCTCATGCACTCATTTCATCTCTCCCATGTTTTTTCATTTTCTCCTTTTCCTCCAACCACCCAGAATGTTTTCACTTCAGGGACTGACATAAAGCTGCTCTCACCTGCCTGCATTTTCATTTATTGTCCTTGCACGGTCCAATTACACTTTATAGTTTGTGGCAACCATGAAGCCCATTTAGACTTGGCAAAACATCCCTGAAGGCCAGCTTCAAACAAGAGATTCTCTTTATAATCCAAGAACAGCTGAAGTTTTTGAGATAAATGCTTTCAGCCAGAGGCAAAAGATCAAACCTGTAGCAACTGTAAGACTAGATATAAACACAATGACAATCTGGTGATGTTTAGTATAATCCTGCTGTGGAGGTGTAATTAAAACTTTCACTACTATGTCTATAGTGAATAAAACCAGCCATCCATTTTCAAGCAGTCAAACAGTCTAAGCAGACGTGATGACCTCATCCAGCTCCTCAAGAAAGTTAAAAAGATATCATATTATTTAAAAAAGACAAAATCTCTCAATTTAATAGAAATTGTAATTACTTTATCAAAGTAATGACTCTTGGCCATCGTGGCTCAAGAGTTGGGAGTTCGTCTTGTAATCGGAAGGTTGCCGGTTCGAGCCCCAGCTCCGACAGTCTGGGTCGTTGTGTCCTTGGGCAAGACACTTCACCTGTTACCTACTGGTGGTGGTCAGAGGGCCCGGTGGCGCCAGTGCCTGTGTCAGTGCGCCCCAGGGTGGCTGTGGCTACAATGTAGCTTGCCATCACCAGTGTGTGAATGTGTGTGTGAATGGGTGAATGACTGAATGTGTAAAGCGCTTTGGGGTCCTTAGGGACTAGTAAGGCGCTATACAAATACAAATACAGGCCATCTTCCATGACCTCTACATGCTGTACCTTAGAGCCATGCTTGTTTCCAGCTCTGTGTTTTTATTCTTTGTTTCTACTAGAGTAGCTTTACCTGAAAGTTCAAAGTAATCCTTGTGAATCTTATACTGAGCCTTGGTACAGCCCCTCAGCTCTTCCTCGGTTTGAAACAAGTCATTTTAGCTCATTCACTTCTAAGGGTCCTGGCATATCCGCTGACTCAGGGGGCTTAGTTGTACATATGTCAATATGTGCTTACTCCAATGTAAATTATGATAAAACATAAAAGCATGCCTTTAAATAATAATGTCAATCACGCTGGACCTACACAGAAAAATACTCCTGTCTGAGACGCTGTAACCAGCAAATGTTCAGCATTTCTGATCATCTTTCCACCTTTTGTTCAGAACTGATCTACGAAGAAACAGACTCGCAGCAGCGTTCACTGAAAGTTGACTCTACTGTAGATGTGACTGTGATGCTAAATGAGCAGAACAAAAAAAGTGTTATCAGGCCGAGCAGCCAGACACTGGTGCATGCAGACAGCCAGACAAGAGAGGCAAACCCTGAACACAATGCTACCAGCAGAACAAAAACAATCGCTCCTGCTGACACACAGGGGGAGAAACCCACAGAGCCAGCGTGCACCGGCGTAAGAGAAGCATCTGATGTACTTATGTGGGTGCCATGTTTAAGTTATTAACCACATCACCCTGCCTGGATGATGGAGAAAGAGTCATGAAGAACAGTTTCATATCAACTCAGAAATGTTGTGTGTAATTTGTGCGAGCGTGTGTTTGGATGCTGTGAGTTGAGCTGTGTGCTAAAACAGCAGTATCCAAAGCCATGTTCCAGTTATCCTGCTGTAACAACAGCAGCGGCCCCGACGGCCACAACGACTCACCCCGGCTCTGACTCAGCTGCAGTCTAAAATAAAAAGAAGCCCACCGCCACGGGGGAAAACATATGAGCTAATAAAATCAGTCTGCCACGTCATTCTCTCTCTGTATAATTCGACCAGCTCATTTAGAATTCGGATTATTGTTGATTAATTTCCAACGACACAGAAAGCAAAAGCACAACTTCTCCAGAGAAATAATTTTCTAAAGCTTTTCAGATAAACAGAAATGAATCAGCAGCAAATGAGTTAAACATACCCCGTGGAAATATTCACTGCAAACAAACACAGATCAACTTTTCACACCAAGACATTTGGACTCCCTCGGGATAGGTTTTCAATTTCGTTGTCTTGCTTTCAGAACTTGGACAAAACCTATGAGTGTCTTCAGTTTCTTTTATTGGAGCATTTCCATCTCCACACATTAGAAGGAGACTTGGCCTGAATGACTGAGTTTATTTAATCACCAGTTTACAAAAACAAAAAGAATTCATGCAAGAATTTTAAAATTTACATGTGTTTGTGTTTGCAAACAGACACTGATAACATGGTTTGGACATACATTTACAGCTCCACTTCCCTAATATTTTATCATTCATATGAACATCTGTACAAACAGAACACAATCTGTCTTCTTCAAGATCCGGTCCGATCCAAGATCTGAGCCCAGTGTTGTTACAGGAGCTGGGTTTTTTCCTAACAAGCCAAACTAACTGTAACCACATTTTAACAGGATCAACAGTGAGCTCAGAGTTGCATAATTAGAGCCAGAGGCCTCTGAAGGATGCATCCACAGCCAGTTTGTGGTGTTCCATAACAAAATGTTTGCTGGAACAGGAAACTCTGTGATGCCGCTTTGTATTTGATATTAATCTGACATATGACAAGCAGAGTGACTCACAGATATTATAGTTGCTAAGGCTTGCAGATTTGTGCAGTTGTCATCAGATCAGCAATGATGTAATTCACTCACATCTGTTATTACTAGAGATGGCACGATACCACTTTTTGATGTCCGATACCGATATCATAAATTTGGATATCTGCCGATACCGATATGAATCCGATATAGTGTGTTTTTTAATCAATAAAACTGTTTTTTTAATATCTTGCTGCATTTTGTATAAGTTCATACTTAAGTTTAAATAAACAATAACACTAAAGCTATTCTGTTATAAAAATACACTGCACCCAAAATATTTCATAGTTCAGCAACACTGATCAATCTAATAAACTTAAACCTGCTCCATCCTCCCTATTCTGGTATTTTAAAGAGTACTTAGCAGAAATATTAAGCAACCTAACTAATAGGGTTGCAAACTCCCAGCAAAAAAAAATAGGGAACCACCCCCACCCTCCACCTCATGATGCTTAATCGATGTAATCAACTTTAATTTGATGCAGGGTGAAAAAAAATGCACAGAATTAAATTATTTTTCAAGACTAATTAAATAGATTCAACATCTTTCTTCAACAGAATTGCAGACTGCACAGATGGTATCTTCCCAAAGGAAAAAGTACTATAGCTTACTAGGGTATATTAGACTTAACAGTTACTATATACAGTAATGGACTTCTATATATTTTACATCAGATTAAAACTTTGGGTGTAAGATTCAGATAATTATTTATTAAAAGCTCGACATTTTAAATGAGAATAAGAAAGAAAAGTATGTCTTTGTGACCCCTTTTCCTGTTCATGCCCTATCGGCCCCTGGCTAAACTTTGCTAGATCCGCCCCTGCACAGTTACCAGCCGTCAGCTACTAGAAAAGGATCCTGGTGTAGAAAGTAATATTAAATAAATTCTAACAACAACTTATCAAGCTTAAACGTGCTGCTGTTGTTCAGCCGCTGGTTTCCTCTTTCTGGTGCAAAGTGGGCCAAAAACAAAGAAGAGAGACGGACTCACGACAGAAAAGCCGATCAGCTGATCATTAAGCAGTTTCATGAAGTAGCAGCAGGAGAGGGAGAGAATGAGAGGCAGTCGCTCCATATATCGGTTGTTAAGCTTAACATGGGAACGCTTTACAAACATTCAGAGATGAACTTACACACTTGCTTTACTTCTCTCTGGGATAACTTCCTCGGATATGAAATGCTGGTTTGGTAGCGGCTACAAATACACACAGCCGCTCTATAAGGTGAGCGCACTGCTCCTACGGTTATGAGGCGAGTCACGCCATGTGGCAAGTTTTGTGAGGTGTTTTTTTATATATATATTTAATGGATCGGATTACATTTTTAATTTCTCACCGATATCCGATCTAGTAATTTAGGTCAGTATCGGACCGATACAGATACGTAATATCGGATCGGTCCATCTCTAGTTATTACATATTATTACAGAATGAGAAATTACTCTAACAGGAAGAAAGCGCTGTGCAAAGCCTTCCTTGGATAAAAAGTGCTAAAACAAGCATGAATGCATCATCACCATCACAGCTGGCAAGTTAAAGAGCCTGATGTGTCACATGACTTTACTCTGCATGACAGAGTGAATGTTTGTATCTTATATAACACACTTATAGTCGTGATTACAAAGGACTGTATTTATGGCTATATGGCTACAAACTGAAGCAAGCACACACGCATCAGAGGATGGAGGATTACATGGGATTACCAATTGCACACAGCTGACATGAAACAGCAGCACAAAACATACAGAAAGACAATCAGCACATATGAAAGCTTTACAGCGTTCAATAGAAGCTGCTCACAGAGGTAAGCTTGTTTCTCATAACACAGTTAGACTTGGGGCGTCACATTTGACCTCAGCTGTGCCAAACCAGTACAAGCATTAGATGATGACCACGGTTTTTCCCAACATTTAGACTTGTCCTGGGCGGGTACTGGTATCAGGGCGGGAGGATGTCACCGTCCCGAATCAGTTAACTACCAGACAATCCCCTCGCTCATATTCTGAAAGTTCAGTTGCCCTGCCTTTTACTGGCAGGCTGAGCAGTCACTGCTGTGGCTCTCCAGAGACGCGCTTGTCCTGTGGCAGAACAGATTCACCCTCCACCATCTTGGACCGTAGCTGGAGATCTGCACTGAACTGGAGGGCCACATTAAACAGAACCAGGAGAAGGTGGAGACCTGGTTCATGTATCATTACAATGAGATTACTGAGCATGCTGCAGTCCAAAATGGTGGACAGAAAGATGATGGGCAGAAAGGCTCTCTGGAAATGCAGCCGATTATCACTCTATTGTATATTCTTCACAAAGTCTGATTATCTGTAATTGCAGAGATGCATCGTTTTATTTTAAGAAAGTATAATTATCTAATGTAAGCAGGGTTTTAATTAGAGCCTGGAAAAATGTGCAGCATGTCCTCTCTGCTGTGATGTTATTGTGTAACAGAAAAGTGATGCTAAAACAAAGTCTGATGGAAAAAATGTTTTAGCCAGATTCTGATTTTGAAAACTCAATTTGCAGCATCTGCAGGAGCCAATATGTGATTTTTCAGTTAATTAAAAATATAACTGCTGGAGCCAGAGAGGGCAGAAGAAAGCATCCGACTGTGGAGTATGAATATACTGACAACGTAAATGACGCACATAAAAACAAACACACACACACACACTCAGCTGCACGTTCAGTGAGGCCACTACCGGTTTAAAGAGGTCACTGACAGGATTTGATGTGGTCACAGTGTATCCACGATGAGTCAGTGTGTGGATGTGTGGAGGACGGACTTTAAAAAGCAATAACCAGCCGCAGTGTGTGATGTGTTTGTGTGAAGATTTGACGAGATTGTGGTTGAAAAGGACTTCAATCTAATTATAATGATCAGTGCAGAGTAGGAGGAAGATGAGGAAACACAGAATATTCCAGCACTAAGGAGCTGATTGCTGAGTTTAATGCAACTACGTGAGCCAATTCTTTTTTGTTTTTAAAGGCAGAAATCGTTGATCATACTTGATGAATTAAGAATTCTTTTTAAGAAAAAATATTTTTGCAAGTCGTTTGAACAAATCAGATACAAGCCACCAATCATTCTGTGAAAAGATCCTTTCAGATATGATCTCCTTTCCATTACTCTTAGTCTCCCATTCAAACCTGAACGTGCACTCTTGTTATTCTTACATCAAAATCATCAGCCAGTGCTTAAACGTATGTCGTTTTCTATTGAGTTGCAGTTCTACAAAGTATGATCAAACGTTTCAAGAACAGGTCCACAATCTTGATTTTTTCTCATCTTCCCAACATGTGCAGGCAGCTTCCTGACTGTGCCATGTCACCTCAAACTGTCAGAGAACAAACATCACGTTCCTTTTTGAACTGGTCCATATTTTACACGAAGGATCCAGCTTGCAAATAATTGCCGTCTGATTCATAAACGCAGATAGATACCATCATGTCGCCATCATCAGAAGGAGTCTTTGTCAATGAGCACAACTCGAGGAGAGTCGACCCGACTGGTTGTTTGTATTCAGATTATATCGCTATAGAGCAGGAAGGTAACTGAGTGCAAACGTAACAGTTAAATGTGAATTTCTGTCTTTGCAGGCACGAACAGATATGTGATTTTCAACAATTTATCACAGTTAATTGTTACATTATAAGAAACAGATTGCATCTAATTGGCATTTTGACCCCATTCAATCTCACACTGATATCAGACTGATAGCAGTCTGACTCCATCTGGCCACGTTACGGTAGGTTGTGTGTGACAGCGTCGGTGTCCTTGACAATTGCATTTTAGAGCTAAAGGAAAAAACTGAAGTAAGCTAATTTTACCTTAGTGGAAAAACAGATATTGATTAAAAAAAAAATGTGACTTTGAAAAAAGGTGATCAATCACTCATTAATGTGTGTTATACTGTGATTGAAGTATTGCGATAATATCATGGCGTGTCTGGTGATTCCCACCCCTAGTTACTGGAAGAAGACATCTAAAAGGGAAATGTAGGGGGAAAACTAGGAGAACAAATTCATGAAATACGTTTTGACCCAGATGAGATTAGCCATTATTGCCGCCCTTAGGAAAATGTAGCTTCATGCATGTACAGTTCCATTACAGCCTTAGTACCAAAACCAGCTCTCTGAACACTTGATAAAAATACGTACTTCAGACACCACAGAACATAATGCATGCATTCCCAAAATAAAATGGCTTATTGCAAGATACTGCATCGCCCCATGGCCTCTCCCACCAGCACACTTACAGATGTCTCCACCACCACAGCAGCATCGTCAAACTCCAGTGAGACAGCAGCCTAAACATAATGTTTCCCCCACCTATTGCCCAGTCTTGCACATATGCCAAGAATTGCATATTTGCATATTTTATCTTACAAAAACATTAACATCAAAGCTTAATTCACAAGAAAGAAAAAAAGCTGCTTGTTACTTTAGAGAGAAATGTTCATAACAGATCAATACTGAGACCCTGAGGGATCCATGAAAGAAGCAACAAAAAAGCTTTAGCAAAATCTTTTGGATGACCAATGTCAGTTTTTCAATAATTGCTCAGAAGAAAAACTGCATATATGTATGTGTTACATAGCCAAGAGGGACTATGTGATAATTAGTTATAGGCAAACGTCCCCTAAATGAAAGAACAGCGATAGAGTGAATTTTCTTTAAAAGCGCTCTCATTTTCTATGCTGTTTGTTTTGTTCCCTCTTCTTGAAAGTCTTCATGTGTCTACGTCATCAAGGGCTCAGCTCTCAGAGAGTCTCAGCTCAAGTCAGGATGTGGATTTGTGAAGAAACGGATAACAATCAAAAAAGATTACGTGAGCACGTCCCTGTTACATAAGGACAACAGCCAATATGACGCCAGCTGGTGCAACAGTTCCTGGGCTCAGACCAATGAGTTTAGGTGGGTGAACCAGTAAGGAAGGTGTGTGTGCGTGTGTGCGTGTGCGCATGCATGCGTGCGTGTGTGCGTGCGTGTGTGTCTGTGTGTGCGCGTGCGTCTGTGTGTGCGTGCGTGTGTGCGTGCGTGTGTTGGGCGCTGTTGCAGGGTATACTGCTCATCTCAGCAGGCTCTGTTTCTCCCATATGTGGAAAGCGAACACAGCAATCTGTTGAATAGGGACAATGTGTCTGTATGTGTGTTTTATTAAATATATTCATTATGCACATCTCTTAACAAAAACAATGACAGGTCAGATCAAATGAATCAGTTGAGCTTCATTCATAGCAAGTGAAACAAAAAGTTGCAGTGAAAACTCTTTGAATCATCAAACATTCATAACTTGTAGCTTCAAATAGCAACAGCTCGCTCACTGTGAGGTTAATTCAGTTCTCGTTTATTTATACAGCACCGGTTCGTATCGACAGTTACCTCACAGGTAAAGATCTCACAGTATTAGAGTGAAAACTAGAATGATCAGACAATCTCCTACGAGCAACACCTGGCAGCAACTGGGAGGAAGAATTCCCTTTTAACAGGAAGAAAATCCTGAGTTATGAGTTACCGTGACCTTCCTATCATTTCAAGGCCCCCTCGCCATTCTCCTATGACATCAGGAAGGCATTTTAACCCAGATAACTGCCGCTCACAGATATTTTCTATTTTTCGGACTATTGTCTACAAACCCTCGAGTTGGCTTTGTGGGCAAATATCAGTACATCGGCAGTTTTTTGAAACACTCACACCAGCCTATCTTCACAATGTCTCTACCTAAGTGCTTTGAGTTGCTTACTGACCGATAGATATTTCCTATAACAAGCAGCTGGACAGGTGTGTCAAATGAAGTGGCTTTTATATTTATAGAAATATTATATATTTATAGAAAGAGAGAGAAGTGAAAATGTTGCCAGTAGAGGTAAAAATAAAAACCTTATTTTGCAGAATTGTCTCATAAGTATTCAACTCTAGCAGCAGAGTTAATGCATGTTCACTCTCATGCTGGCAGAGCGCAAACAAAAAGAACAAAGTCTGAGTCTTCTCCAAAAGAACGCCCACAGAGATCCTTTAAAAAAGATCAAATAATATCTGCGGGCTTTAAAGTTTTAGAAAGTTTGTCGTTTGTATCCCACAGTTACAGCAAAGAGTGTAAAAATGCATCAGTACATCCAGGGACACGCTGCGAATCACCCGTAATCTTTATGGCACTTCACTGTTGAGCTACATGTTTAACACTTTAACGCTGACACTTCACCATTTAATTAAATCATCTACTTGTTGAAGAGTTTTGAAGTATCAGAATACAACAGCATGAGATATACTCCAGTTTATTAAAACAGGGAAAATAAACCAAGTATTATAAAACATTAGCATAATAAATCCTGCTTAAACGAACCATATCATTCCTGTTCTAGTTTAGACACTCGTTAAGATTGTTTAGAGTTTGAAGGGATCTCAGATACTCAGTCAGGGTGGACAACAATAATACAATTATTCAATATGAATGACAGTTCATGTTACTATATCTATTTGTCGGCCGATTCTGGTCTCACAGAATCATTCTGAACCCAAAGACGTGTAATCTGCACACAACTTGCCTACTAGATCACACTGGCATTTCTCTATGTAAGGAAACACACGAGACAAGCCTGCACTGCTAAAGCAGGAGAGCAAAGTCTAACCCTAAGATTGTGTTTGTGGCTCAGGCTACAAGAAAAACTACAGGAAAAAGCAGAAAGCAGATGGAGGAGGACACAGAGCACATGATCAGTCAGTCCAGCCAAAGCTGGAAGCAATTTAAAAAAAAAATCCAGATTCTCCAACATCTGTGAAATAGGCCAAGAAATTAGACTGTAAGTAATGGCGTCCAATGTTAATGCAATGGTAGAAGTAGTAGAAGGATAAAGCCGACACCTTTTATCTTTAGTTTTAATTTGAATTCTGAGCATTTTGGGACTTATGGTGTTTTGGAAGTCTGTACATAATATTAAAAAGGCAAAAATAGTTGTAGCAGTGTTCATTTTAAAGACCATTGTGCGTTTCCTCATAGTCAAATCACTGCCATTTGTTAGGTTGTTTACAGGAAGTCGTGTTTTTTCTTCACTGCCCAATGCTGGGCTCACACTGTGCGATTTTTGGCCCATTTTGAGCCAATTTTTGAGTCGTGCGACCGTTTTGGTGATCGGCCCGAGTTTGTCCTTCATCGTGCGTCGTGCATCGTGCAGTATACGTGGGGTAACGAGAAGCGATTAACACCTCACGACCAGCTCCCGATCATCAATCGCTTGGTCGCGAGGATTTCAAACCTGTTTGAAATCCTCGCGACCGTCGTGAGGGTGTCACTGCAGCTTCTCACACTGCGCATGCGCAAACACAAATGTCAGCGAAAAAAACGGAGCAGCACGGCAGTGCAGCGTGTGATCTGGACACAAGCGATGGAGGCACAACTTGTAGAACTTTGGAAAGCTCACCCGAGCCTTTTCGATGTGGCCTCACAAAATTATCACGACCACAAGAACCGTGAAAATAGTTGGATCTACACTGCTGCTCAATCACAGCTGCCTGATCAATGTTTTTCATAAAGTTGACGGTGGTGGTGTGCGTGTCTGTGTGAGTGAAAGACAGAGAGGGAGAGCGAGCGACAGATTTTCTGTTATAACCTTCATTTTATGAACGCACAGTTTGAGCACTCAGGTCGCATCAGAGCATCGGGCCGTATAGTGTGAGACCCTGCATCGTGACCTATGAACTTCTAACCCCTGCGAGTCAATCGTACAGTTTGAGCAGGAGCTGAATCGCGCGACTGAAAAAAAATCACACAGTGTGAGCCCGGCATTACACTGTGCGATTTTTGGCCCATTTTAAGCCGATTTTTCAGTCGTGCGACCGTTTTGTTGATCAGCCCGAGTTTGGCCTTCATCGTGCGTCGTTCATCGTGTAGTATACGTGGGGTAACGAGAAGCGATTAACACCTCACGACCAGCTCCCGATCATCAATCGCTCCGTCGTGAGGGTGTCACCGCAGCTGCTCACACTGCGCACGCGCAAACACATAAACGTCGGTGAAAAAGACGGAGTAGCACAGCAGTGCAGCGTGTGATCTGGACACAAGCGATGGAGGCACTTGTACAACTTTGGAAAGCTCATCCGAGCCTTTTTGATGTGGCCTCACAAAATTATCACGACCACAACAACCGTGAAAATAGTTGGATTTACACTGCTGCTCAATCACAGCTGCCTGATCAATGTTTTTCATTAGCAATTTAGCAAAGTTGATGATGGTGGTGTGCGTGTCTGTGTGAGTGAAAGACAGAGAGGGAGAGCGAGCGACAGATTTTCTGTTATAACCTTCATTTTTATGGAGGCACAGTTTGAGCACTCAGGTCGCATCAGAGCATCGGGCTGTATAGTGTGAGACCCTGCATCGTGACCTACGAACTTCTAACCCCTGCGAGTCAATCGTGCAGTTTGAGCTGAAGCTGAATAACCCCACTGGAAAAATCGCACAGTGTCTGCCCAGCTTAAGCTGCAGCATTCTTGGCTTTATTGGTGTGTTACTACCATGTGATGTTAAAACACTGACAGGACCGTGTATCACGCCAGATGCAGATGCAAAGTTAGTCTTTGTGTATTGAGTCATTCGGGGCATGCAAATGGGATACGGGCTAAAATCTACGTAACTGAAATGGTGGAAACCAAAACCCTTTAACATCCACATTAAATGATGCTCTGATGTCTGCAGCTGCAGAGTGAACATCAGCCTGCTGTAAGCAAGGATGAGGGCTGCATGCTAACATATGACATCACTAACCACTAATGACTCTCTTTCTTGTTGTGCCGATCCCTCGGGAGAAAGAAATGCACAAGTGGACACTTTTATTCCCTGTCGATCGCATAAAGAGGCAAAGTGAGGGTGTGGGGGAGTTCAGACCAGAGTAACTTGAGGGTGGATGATGTGAGAAGGAAGGAGGGAGGGAAAAGAAGGGCAGTGGAGGAAGAAGAGACCCAAAACATAACTGCACAGAATCTATCAATCACAAAGAGGAGAGAGAGTGGGAGGGTCTTTCATCAGAGCATGATAAGTAATGGTTTTTATCCCAAGATGACATTTACATTTTGGATGACTGCCTTCAGCAGAGGCTGAAAATAGTTTGTATGAATCTTTAAAAAGGAAGATGAAACACACCAAGTCTTTAAAAAAAAGATCAGGATTTTTGTTGATAAGTCTTTTCCTATTCAGAGATTTAAGGAAAAAAATTTAACACATCTCTGAGGTCATATGTGGTGTGCTATAATCTGTACATTTTCACCCCAACCGGTCGCAGCAGATGGCCGCCCCTCCCTGAGCCTGGTTCTGCCGGAGGTTTCTTCCTGTTAAAAGGGAGTTTTCCTTCCCACTGTCGCCACAGTGCTTGCTCATAGGGGTCATATGATTGTTGGGTTTTTCTCTGTATTTATTATTGTGCTATCTACTGTACAATATAAAGCGCCTTGAGGCGACTTTTGTTGTGATTTGGCGCTATATAAATAAAATTGAATTGAATTGAATTGAATTGAATTACATTAGAAATACTTGTTTATTGCAACAGAGTTCCAGAGTGGAGTTTGTTTTCACCTGTTTGGTTGTGCAAAAAGAATAATTCATTCAGCTTTATTATTAAAATAGAGAAACAGTGTGTTCATACGTACACCGATGATCAAGCAGTTTGATGTAAAGAGCACTCAGCGGGCTTACTTAAGTCCAGTCTCATAAATGAAATGACATTTAGAGATCTTGTTTTCCTTCTTATTTTGGTTTGATTGTGTTTTATTCATCCCTAATTTAAGTCACATTCTTTTGTTCTCCTTCTTCTCATTTCATGATTAATAAATCAGCTTGGTGAGAACTGTTGCTGGACATAATGCCTTCATCTCTGGGGAGGGTGAATGTATTTGTTTACCTAGCTAAATTGTATTTCGCTAGGTGGGGAGGTTTTCTACTTTACACCAGCAGATTATTTCAGCCCTTTCTGATTACCTACCATCTATCCATCCATCCACAAGGCGAGAAGCAGTGTGCACACAGATTACCAGTCTTTGGCACGACTGTTTCAGCCCTTTCTCATTACCAAGGAAATCAAATAATCCAGTTTTATCAAAGGTAATGATACGGCTTATTTACCTACAGGCTGATCTTTGGCAGCAGAGCTCTTCTAAACTTAAGTAGTTTTTACTGCCTGAGTCGATCCAGTGAGTCAAAACAAAAAGTAAAAAGAAAAAAACCCAAACCAAAACAGGAAGTGTGAAAAAAAGAGCAAAGTGACCACACATGGCCTGAGACTCCTGCCACCACCTGTCCAGCCTCAGGTGGCTGATGCAGGTCTATAAAATGGGGCCTATTGCCCTTCTACATATATCACCTGTATCTGATCGTTTTATGTGACAAAAAGGCATTTTATTTATCCCCAGGATGAGAACACATGGGAAATCCCATCCCTTTTTGGACAGTTTCATGTTACATGATTTTTCCTTGGAACATTTGTTCTGCTTTAAGTTCATTTCCTGTCGAAGAGCAGTCTTATCTCAACAAGCAAATGTTCCTGTTGCTGGTTTTTACGAGCCTAACTCTCATTGTTTCTGATCAGCCACCCCTACCTGCCAGTCAGTCCATCTTGCTAGTCCACTTCATTTATCATTTCCCTCAGTATATAACAGTCTAAAGTGATCCATCATTCTTTGATAATGTGTCTTTGTGCTCTGTGCTTGAGCTTTCTGTCCTTTTACACTCTTGTTTTATTCTTGCCTGCTAACCTGGAGCTTAATTTCGTCTTGATCCCTTCAGACTTGTTCACCTGCCTTGTAACTGCACTTGATTCAAGCACATTACAAGTTGACTTTTTTACCTTTTCATGTCAGTGCTGTGGATTCGGGTCTACTTTGAGCTGTGACATTTTGGCTTCAGCTTTCTTGTTTTTTGTTAAATGTCTCAATTACTACCAAAGCTATTCTTAACATGAGCATGTTAGAAGGTGCATCAGCTCACTCCACTTTTAGTTTATTGCGCTAATGGGAAAGGATTTCAGACTTTGGAAGTTTGTTAAACCTCTGGCTCAGAAGTTGGAGGAAGAAAACCAGGGGGAGTTAGAATGGATAGAGTCACTGAGCGGGCAGCTTTTATCTCGGGTGTGCCATTAAATTAACACCATAAAACTAGGCAAAGAGTCCCAAAAATCGCTGATGTTCAAATCCACAACCGGCTCAGGGATGACCCAACCTACACCTGCCCACACGAGAGCCCTGCACAGTGTCCTCTACACTGCACCAACACCTGATTACAGATGACTGAAAGCAGCGATAGGCACATGAGCCAAGAACAGCATTGAAAGTAATAAAATAAATCACAGCATATTGGGAAAAAATAGGTAAAGCATAAAAGGCGGCAGGGCAAAAGAGACAGAGGTGAAGAATGCATCATGAAGAAGAGAGGAAATCTCTGAAAGCTGAGGGAAAAAGGTAAAAATTACCACACAGCCATACAAAACAGTAAAAGAACAAAATAATATTACGAGAAATGAATAAAAGTCGAGAAATCAGACAAGAGAAAAAGAGAAGAGGAATGACAAGAATGAGAACACACAGGAGAGAGGGACGGCTAACAGATGAAAGTGGGTGAGAATGCAAGATTAGCAGACAACGATGAGGAGAAAAATTTGGCAAATGGGACAAAAGTGAAACTTCACGAGAGCCAACAGAGAATGAAAAAAATGATGAATGCATAAGGTGTCGTTGAAGGAGATGAGAGGGAAACAAATGGATAACATAAATAAGAAGATTGCAGGTTTAAAAGGTTGCTGAAAGACCCTTAAAAAGCTAAATGCTAAAGTGATGCCATTCACAGGACCATGTATCACACCAGATGCAGAAATGAGGCTGGAGACGAGAGGCTGAAAACAACAGATGGAAGCAAATGATCAAGGCTGGACTGAAAATACAGAAACCTTTAAAACCCTCAAAGACCCTATAAAAAAAAAGAAAAGAAAAAAAGGTAAATGCAGGACCTTTGAGCAGGAACGACTGTTTAAATGAAGCAGATGCTGTCAGTGCCACTGCACGATTTCTTTGTTATTTACATGTTGTTTAAAGTGGAATAAAACTGGGCCTAAAGAGCTTGATTTGAACACAAAGATGTTGCTGCATCGCTAATAATTTGAATAAATACATACGATAGCCCAACAATACAGGTGAATACTTTATGATTAAAAATCGAAAGAGAGAAAAAGATTTAAATCATCATAGTTTAAAAATATTTCTTATCATCATAAACTGTTTAATTAAAGCCACCAGGACAAATACGCAGCAGAGTGGTGTCGTGGAACTTTAATGCAGGCAAGCTCAACTCCAAAGTTCCACATCAGCTCTGCAGATAAGGACAGATGATATGTCTACATGCGGCTGGGCTGTCCTTGTGATCAATCATAGAGCCAAAACACGCAGTACCATCACAAAGATCATTGTAATCCTCCTGAAGGCTCCACATATGGTGAGCCATCATTAAATACGGGGTTAAGCCAAAGAAAACATGCATGGTACAATGCTCTGTATTCAGCTCTCCTCATACATTAACAATATGTCGATTTATGAAAGAAATTACACATTTTAATGGAAATGTGTGAAAACACAGACATTGATGCTAATGGTGGTTAGCATCAGAGAACTTGGAACATTCTGTGTCAAACAGGTTGCGGCTGCATTCATGCATCTGACACCATAATCCTCATTCATATTAATGAGACTCGGGCTTTAAAAACAGATAGGAGGAACAGAGTGGAAGAGTGAGGCTGCATATATAAGTGATAAAGTGGAGGAAAGGGTAAACGAGAGGGCGATGGAGGTAATTCAAATCAGATTTAAGAAATCAAAGAAAGAAAGAAAGAAAGAAAGAAAGAAAGAAAGAAAGAAAGAAGAGGAATCGAATATCAACGAAGACATGCCAAAGTTACGGCGGTGGTTACATAACCGAGCAGCACTAAAAGCGGAATTCTCCAAGACACCTGACACGCAGGCTCACAGTGCAGCTCAGCTCAGCTCAGGCCCGTAATACATCAGTGATGTAAAAACTGATAAGAATACAACACACAAAGAGTGTGTGTGTGTGTGTGTGTGTGTGTGCACACACTAACACATTTGATAATAAGAGAGAGTGCAGAGGAACCGAGGAGCTGCCTCTCAGCAGGCAGTCTCTGCGGCAGCACTCACGTCCCAAGACACACACACACACACACACACACACACACACACACACACACACACACACACACTAAAGTGCATCTGCAAAACAACAGTCTTTTCTGTGAGCTGATAAGTTTAGACTTTTGCATTTTTAAAACATTTGAGTTAATTTCACGTTGCATGGCTGCATACAGACATTATCAGGATCAGGATATTTTGTTAATCCCAGAGGAAATGCGTATTATGTTGGTGCTATAACACACTGCTAAACTGAGGGAACTGCTCAGCAGTGAATGGAGAACAAAGATTATACTTGAGCCTCTATGACCGCAGCTGGATCTGCTGTGGCTGAGTGTGCATGTGGTGTAGATTGGTTGTTTCTGCTCAGTGGATAAAACCGCGTCTGCTTTTTTCTCTTCTTTTATAATAACAAAATAAGTTCATACACTACAAAGTAATATTCAGTCAACACATCCATGCCAAACATCTTCATGTAATTAACCTTTAACCAATAAAAAGCTAAAGCTTCAGTATGGCATTCATAAAAATCATAGACATGAAGAAAAGATCCAAAAATGAGATATTACCTCATACAAATTACCTCATATTTCACAGGATACTGTGAAAGGACAACACAAGCAAACAATGGTTACATTCTGGTCATAAAGGGTGCACAAGATCTGCAACAATACTCAATACAATGTGGTGTTCAAATGATGTTAGTTGGGGATCAAAGTGTGAAAGAAAACATCCCCCACACCATCACACAGTCACCAATCTGAAGGGTTGAAACAGGGCATCCTCAAAGCATGCTGTTGGTCAGATTCTGACCCCACCATCCCTTCATCACACCATCCGAGACTTAGCCCAGGCACTCTGGTCCCCTCTCTCTCACATCAACAAGGCATTTTCTCCTTGAGAACTGACGCTCACTGGATATTTTCTGTTTTTGGATACTCTTCTGTAAAACCTAGAGATGATTATGTTTCTTAAATAATCAGACCAACCACACCAACAACCACGCCACGTTCAAAGACACTAAAATCTAATTTCTTTCCCATTCTGATGCTCAGTTTGAACTGCAGCAGGTTGTCTTGATCATCTCTGCCTAAATACACCGGACTTCAGTCAGCGCCTGATTAGTTATTTGTATTAGCAGGTGTACCTAATGAACTGGCCAGTGAGTGCATGTCTGCCATTCTCTATGGGTCAGACTTGATATAACAAAATTACAATGTATTCTGAAGTATGAGGAAGTGCTAATTAAGAGCTTATTTCAGAAGACGCCCTTATTTTGATAAACAAGTCCTCGAGATTGCATTTGCATGATGGAATTGATGAATCCTTTGGTTTATTAAAACATCATGAGTTGATGAATTCTCTCAAGCTGCACTTTAATTAACTGCACCACAAATGGACCCCGTCATCTCTGGGAGCCGTAGGAGAGAAATATATTTTAGGAACCAGCAACCAGCATCAACCAGAACCTTTTCTGGCCTCTTGGGGTTGAGGGAACAGGCATGAACACATTGTTAATAACCATAGATGTATTCATAACTTTCAGGTTTTCTGTCCTGCCCCTTTTAACGGTAACTTTAAGCAATCAACTAAAATCATTTGTGTGATTACAAGCTGTGAAAAGAGTGAGCCGGGAAAGTACAAAAAAAAACAGCCCTGTACGTTTCCCATGAGAGCAATCAGACTGAGGAGGAGGACCTGAGAGTCAGGAGGAAGACAGATAATTAGATGATAGAAAGAGTGTTGATATAGGAGATAAATGTTCCTGGACTGGTTGGTTCATGGCTCTTTGTGTGATCTTTATTCTGTTTAGTGTGTTGATTACAAATCCCTCGAGGGCAATGTTCCGCTTGGAGGAATAAGCAGATTCTGTTTACAGCCGCCACAGAGGCTGTGGTTTGATATCGCTCGCTGGATAAGTTTTCTGGTGCAGAATCAGGTTTTATCTTTGTAATTTTGATATTTGTGTCCGTTACGAAGGTCATTGTGTACGACTGGGAGATTATTGAGTCATAAAAGAGCATTTTCACACCCGAGACAAAGAGCTAACCAATCGGTGATGTCTGTTGTCTTTAGGATGTTCATGATGCCCTCGAAAATGAGGTGCTAAGCAGTGATTTCCAGGAAAGAAATTCAAATGTGTCTGTAACACTGACATTTGTCAACCCTTACAGAGATAAGGGAATCATTATGGAAGAATAAAAAAAAGAAAAAAAAAAAACCAAAACCCAATCTGACCTGCTAGTGTTTCTGTCAGAACGTCATAAAATGTCCCAGATGTGCCATTGTTTTTATTTTATTGTCTGTTAACAGCCATCATTCACAACATCCACCATCATTCCTGACCTCAGCCAATGTCTTCCATTCTCAACATTCGGCCCTTAACAGACTGAACCTGGCATTAAGCTTTTGAAATTAAAGCCAAATAATAATGTTTCAGGTAAAAGGAAGAGCCTTTCTCTACATTAAGTGAACAAAAAACCTTTTCAGAGACACAAGTTCAGTTTCTTATAAAAATAAGACCAAGACTTGCAGCAAATTCTCACATTTAAGAACATAAAATTCTCAAATGTTGGTATTTGCATCTGAAAATACAATTAGTTAATAATTCATGGTGGAATCGATAAATTGATTATTCTGAAGTGTTTAACATCATATTTCTGACTTTTTATAAGTCATCAACCAAACGGCCCGGTCAGGTTCTTGTGAGACTAAAGTTTTCATTTTATTTTCATGCCAACTTTATTAAAATATTTATGAATAACATTTTGTAGAGCTCTTGTTTGTTTTTTTTTTTTTTCCCCCCAATCTTCCCAGTTTGTGCTGTGCATGACTGTGTCCATGGAAACCTTACATTTCTGGTTGTCTGTATAAAACAAAAGCAAAAAACAAATACATCAGTTTATCATGTCAGGTGTTTGGGGCATCAACTGGGAAAGCTTCCCTGATGCGGCTGTCTGCTAAAAACAAATGTTTTATTCTACCTAATGTTTCAGATTATCACTTTAACAGGCTGGAAAGTACAAAGTTGTGTAACAGCCCCATGCTCAGCAGACCGCAGAATAGGGCCCTGGTTACGCCTGAGCTTTTCCCAAGTGTGATTTGTAAATGAACAAGAGTGAAGTGGGGCTGTGATGAAAGAAGCACAACACCCCCAGGGTAAATAAAGGTTAAAAGATGCAGAAAGCAGGGAAACAAAAGTCTCTTTGTGTGTAAGCGCCTCGGGATAAGAGAAACCGCCAAACACCCGATAGTTGTGAGAGAGATGTAATTCAAAGAAAAGATGCAAACGATGAGAGAATGGGAGGAAGCATGCTGAGAGGAGGAAGAGAAGATGGGAAGAAGTAAAGAAAAGAGGGGGAGATAATGGATGGGAGGAAGAAAGATGAAGACAGAGAGGAAGAAGGGGGTGATTAATAATCTATTATAAAAACTAAAACAGCACTTGGACAATTTTTTTAGAAGAAGCTAAATATGTTGGTGGAGTCGCGCAGCGGGCTGTGCAAGCAAATATCCAACTACAGAGGGCAGAAGAAGGCAGAAAATCATCACCCTGGGTTAGGTAAATCATGAAATATGACTTTAATTATAGTTAAAGACATCCAGTCACGTTTAAATAACTAATGTGTAATATGGTCGTATTGCACTTCCATTACATCCGTATAGTGTTTCTTATCATGTAGGATCTACAGCACGTTTCTTGCTGCTGTATCCTGCAGTCTTTTTTCCTTCAGGGAAGGCAGAGGGAGGGAGAAGCAGGAAAATTATACGGGCCCACAGACAGAGAGATGGGTGGAGGGAGGGATCAGCTGAAGCCTGGTGCAGGGAAAACAAGGGAAGCCCCAGGAAAACTGCAGAGAGAGAGGAAAAGCCCAGGGAAGCCCCGCTGCAGCTGAAAAGGAGGAGGATCCCCGTCTCCCTCTCCACAGCCTGCATGCTGCAGTCCGGCTGCTACAAAGGAGTCCCTCATTAAAACTACAGCCGGGCTTCAAAGTGAATGCAAAACTATCCTACATTCATCATCACTGCTCTCTGTGCCTCCACCTTCCAGAGCAGAAACCACTTGAACAGAATACGAAATGGTGATGAAGACACACAAAGCCCAGTGTGTGGAAACAAACACCAGTTTGTTCCAGTGCGATTGTAATTTTAGAAACAACTCCTGGATGAGATTTTAATTTAAGTTCAAAATATTTCATACATATACACATCCAATTTTAACACGTTGAACTGTAAAGGAAAATCTCATTTCTCCTTTTATATTTCCGCATGTTATACACGTTTCCAAAATAAGATCGACAGTTTTAACTACTCTGGGCGCCCGTTACGCAACATCAGTGAACGGCACCTGCATTCCCAAGACGCTTAAAAGCAGCATTTCAAACCTGGTCGTTCAAAACGTTTAAATATTACAGAGTCTGGAGCACAGTGGGGAACTGGGAATGCTTTTGATAAATTACAATCGGGCTACAACCACCCCAACCGCTGCTCGGACAGGGTGGATGGACAGAGAGAGCGGAATAAAGCGGAACACCGATGCTTCAGTTCCCAAGATAAACTGGATTTGTCGTTCATTAGAGCTCGTAAATTCTGGTTATCTGGTGGAGATGTTCACGCATGACAACAAGCTTATCACGCAACCCTGAAGAGTTTATCTAGAGTCGAGCTGCAGCAGCACGCAGCAGCTCGGATGCAATTCCCCCAGTCTGCTCTGCAGCGTCTTTTATTTTGAAATCTCAACCAGAGGTCGTATTTTTCTTTGCGCTTGTTTGACACCAGTCTTTGCAGCCGAGAGGCGCAATGTCAGAATTACTACACCAGCTTCATGCGGCGTGTGCAAGCACACACAGCAGCGCCGAACTCCGCACATTCGTGTCGCACATTATTTAAATCACGGGAGCGTTTGCTACTAGTTTCCTCTGTAATGAAAGCAGTTTCAGCAAAAATGTCAGTGTCTCATGTGAGTCTTGCGCCCGAGCACATCACGCGCTCCCAGGTTCCCCCCGGGGCCACACTGGGCAGCAACACTCGTTAAACTGGGAGACACTTCAGAGGAGCGAGTCAACATGCTCGTGTGCGTCGCACACACTGAAATCCCTGCAAAGTGCTCAGCATTTCACTCACGCTTCTAAAAACTTAAAGTCAATGC
The DNA here is from genome assembly GCF_013358895.1 of Oreochromis aureus. Lineage (NCBI taxonomy): Eukaryota > Metazoa > Chordata > Actinopteri > Cichliformes > Cichlidae > Oreochromis > Oreochromis aureus. The sequence goes on along the minus strand of NC_052955.1, from coordinate 4,308,245 downwards.
TGAGATGCTTCAGCAGCGAGGAAATCAGAGCCCGAGAAAGGCTTGCAATTATCATTTCAAATATCTTCACAACGAGAATCAGCTCTCTCAAATCAGGATTTATTGACTTGTAACATGAGATGGAGGTTCCTAACCAATTTACAGGCTTTGACGCACTAATAGCACTTCCACGGAGACGTCCTCTGTCACTGCGAGTCTAGTTTTTGGCACCGCCAGGCAGCTCCACATGGTCGGAATCAGCAGCCAGTGATGCCCACATGGGGCACATGAGCAAGTGCACACAGCAAACGACCGCAGCAAACACACACTGCACCCAAGTGTGAAGCATTTCTCTTACCTTCTGGTCTAGTGCCGGTCCGCACTCGAATCTTTACGCATACTATGTGATGTTTGTGCGAAAGCCTGTGAGAGAAAACTGCGCTCGCTTCTGCGCTCCGTCCCTACTGTCGGCTCTCTGCCTTCCTCTCTCACCCCAGCACACTCAAACTGCACAAACAAGCTGGCACTCCCCCTCCCCGCGGTCCCTCACTCACACTCACGCACACAGAAGGCGCGCGGCGGGGCGGGGTGCCGAGGTGCGCGTTTTCTCCTCGGGGGCGCGGATAGCTGTGGAGAGAGTGCCTGACAGAAGAGGGGGGGGATTAAAAGAGATGAAACACGCAAAGATGAAAAAACAAACAAAATTAAAAACAGAAAAGGGAAAGAAGAAAGAAAGAATGAACAAAAATGAACGAGGAGAAAGGAGGGATGTATTAACGGAGAAACTTGTGAGTTTTGACATTGAGAGTTGGAGGCTAAAAGAAAAAAAGAGTGAAATGGAAATAAAGAAGATGGAGACTAAATTAACAGGTTCATTTTGGAAATTAAAGAGACGGATTAAGCGGGGGAGGGCAAAGTAAGTAATGAAAATGATGAGGGAGGGGTAAGAGTGATTTAACTAAAGGAGGAGAAGAAAGGAATGCAAGGAAACAAATCGGAGGATTTCAGTGAAAGGAAAAGAAGAAATGCAGAGGAGAAAGAACAGAAAGCAGAAGAGACAAAACAGAGCAAATTGAAAATTGATTAACCATGAATATAACAGGATGTTCTGCAGCCCACTTGGCTCATATCCTCACAGCCTTCACACTGGTTTCTAATATAAATATACTAATGTTATACATTGTCAGGAATCAGAATGTATTAGCTAAATCTGGATACTAGCAGGCGTCCACAGTTTGACGTTTCCTCAGTTGACCGGAGTGGGGGGGGCGTGGGGTGTTTTTAGGGAGCCTGCAGGGGAGAGATGAACTGGAGGGGCATTTGTCAAGGTATCGAGCAGGGACAATTACTTAGCCAGTGTGTGATGTTTCAGGCTCTGCTCTGACGGCACAGGCCTGCTGACCAAGCAGGCAGGAAACTCAGTCAATCAGTGCGTCTGTATAACAACATGCTGCACTTAATCCTCCCAGAGTCCTCCAAGGTGAGTCGATGACAGAGACGCACTGTACAAGCCTGCTTTTCTTCTTGCTTTTCCTTCTTTTAATTGTATAATTTAATATTATCTTCATGGTTTCTAATATTACCAATATTTACGTCTTGGTTTACCATTGAAGTTCCCTTTCACACACCTGCAGGCATTCACAAAAGTCTTAATAAACAGAGTGAAATGGCATTGATGCCAGTCAAGGTTATTATCGTTAACGAACACTAACGAAATAACGAAAACTAGAAGTGAAAAAACATTTTCGTTAACGGAAATAAAAACAAAAAAAAGGAAAACTAACTAAAACTGTAATGAGTGTTCACAAAACTAACTAAAATTAACTGAATTTATAGCAAAAATGTGTTTAGTTTTCGTTGATGTTTGCGTGTCACACAATAGTCAAGGGTGAAAAAGAAGTTTAGTTTCCAGGTTTTTTTTCTTGCTGTGTCTCATTATGCCAGCAGGTGGCAGTACGTTAGTCGAGTCGTCTGTGCTGCTGCTCCGTCCGCGCGCAGAATCATGTCAGGAAAAGTCTGGAGAAAGCGCCAGAGTCCAATTTGGGATTACTTTGAATATGACTGTGTTTTGGATAAAGCAAGTGTCTTGTAGTGGAACGAGACAAATTATGAGGGACATTTCTAAAGGGAAGAAAATCCCACAAACCTTAAAGTGCACTTGAAAAGCTCACACAAGAAGGCTAACCTAGCTTACCTGGAGAAGGTAAGGAGCACGCCAAACCCTCATCCCCAGAAACAGAAGCTAACACCAGGTAAGGCAGCGTGATGCATCCCGAGACAACAGGACTGGGATATCTACATAACTGTGTGAGTCAATTGCCTTAACACCCGGTGCTGCAAGAGTTAATAGTCTCATTGGGGCCAAGATATACATTTTATAGTTGCCTGGTATCAATGGTTGTTCATCTGCCCTAATTTATTTATTTATTTATTTATTTATTTATTTATTTATTTAAAGAACCCATAGGTGGGAATGTGAGTTCTCTGTCTCTGTGTGTTAGCCCTGCGACAGACAGGCGACCTGTCCAGGGTGCAGGGTATGGTAGCTGGAATAGCAACATACCCAAGGATAAGCAGAAGAGAATGACTGATATGATGAAACTGGGATTTTGTTACACTTAATTATTGCAAACACAACTAAAACTATAACTGAAACTAATGATTTTCAAAAAAATAAAAACTAAACTAGCAAATAATTGGTAAAAACTAATTAAAACTAATATAAAATTGAAAATCTGAAGTCAAAACGAAATAAAAACTAATGAAAATTGCAAAACTATTAAAACCCTGATGCCAGTGCTCAGGAGTTTTCATTATATACGTTGCCCTGGAACATCTATTTGTCAGCTTGTGTTGATGATACACAGCTGTACTTTTCTGTTCAGCCAAACAACCTCAGCCTCAGTGAATGCTTCACTGCCTTTAATGATTTGATGTCCTTCACCTCTAGCCTGGCAAAACCGACATTGTGTTTGGCCTCGACAGATTCTCTAAGGAGGTCGGTCATTGCCTCGGCCTGCTCGGCGTTAATATCAAATCTTCTGTTAAGAAACTTGGTGTTATTCTGACCTGCATTTGAAGTTTGAATCTCACACATTCAAAGCTTGTCCAGTCGTGTTTCTTCATCTAAGAAAACCCTCGAAAAAAATCAAAGCCAGTGATTTGGAGCTTTAATTTTCTCCCACCTAGATTATTGTTAGTCTTTTTTTCCCCACACATCCCCAGTCGTCCTCAGCCTGTCGTTAATTCAGCCCACCAGGCTGCTTACACACATCACCCCTATGCTTGCTGTCCTTCATCAGCTTCCAGTGAAATTCAAAATCAATTTTAAAAACATATGAAAACCTACATTGCCAGGTTCCTGTCTATATAGCAGGAACAGTCGGCCTCTCCAATCATCTTAACTGTCCTTCTTGTTTTAAATGCACAGGCAACCACACTTTGAGGTTGTACCATCCAAACTAACAGCCTTCCTCCCGTCAGCTGGCCCAGTGTTTTTTTAACTTTCTTCTGATTAGCTGCCCCTCCCACGCTCACTGACGCCACACAGTGTTCAGTGCAGTCTTAAGCCTTTGTCCACATTACACATATTTGTCTACAAGCAGCCACCACTGTAACGGTATCTCTCAGAGATTAATGAAAGGCATAATCAGTCCACTGTAAGCAAATTTAAATCTCTTTTCCACAGCAGGAATTTAACAACCTTTATTTAACTCAGGACTTCTCATTAACTGAATATATTTCTGATAATGCTTCAGGCTCTTTTTGGAAATCTCCATCTTTAAAGCATCCCCAAATTCAGTAACAGCTCCACAGGCTAAAAGGAACATCCTTGAGTCTCTCGGGAGAATTTTTAAAATACTTTGTATCCTACCCTTCACCGTTCAGCCAGACAGAGTCAAAAATCTATAACAAGAAGTCAGTGGCGTAGCTTGCTACTAAACTTATGACTCTCAGGTTTTATGTGACAGAAATGAGGCACAACAGCAGTTAACTAATTTTCTGTCCTGGCTCAGGGACCACTGGAGGGAGAAGGGTTAAAAACTTTTTTTTACAGTCTCTGTATTTTTACAGCCACATTCATTGTAGCTGTTGAGCCACACAATAGTGTAAGAGATGACAAAGTTATTGATCTTTTCATGTTTACATCAACAAGAGATCAAAGTAGAGCCCACACAAGAAAGCTGCGAGCCAATCAGAGGCTCATCATAGCATCTTGTACTGGATGTTCGACCCGTCCATTGCTGCTTTAGCTTGTTTCAGTGTGGCTGTGAGTTGTGGTGTGTGTGTGTGTGTTTCAGTCAGACCTGCTCTCTCCCATCATCATTGTGCATCTTATTTTCATAGCTTCCCCCAAAGTGCTGCCACTACAGTTTGATGACAGTGATTTCAGTCATGGCCTGATGGTGCAGTGGTTAGCACTGCTGAACTCGCTGGTTCTGACCTGCTGCTGTCATGTTTTGGCACAAAGTGGACTCTAAATTCAGATTCAGCACACCAGGAGCAAGTTTAAAGGATTTACAAACTAAAATTATTTTACGGAGAACAAACAGCAGATTAGTGTGGCAACATTGTCTCTGAGAACTAAACCAGGAAGTCTGCGAGTTATCTGTGTTGTGAGGATAGATCTTGAATAGATCTTGATATCTTACCAGAGAGATTCCAGAACAAAAGCTTTGGAGAAATCCGAGGAGAACAGGCAGGTTTTCTGCGTGATGGCTGGTGGTGAGCATAAGTCATGCCAGAGGAGGCCATACAGCGGCAACCAGGCTTCTTCGACAAGAGAACTCTGAACTAGTGGACAGGGAACATTCACACAGGGAGAACACCTAATGATCACCATGGTAGCTAATGATCTAGCAAGGATCTGCTGCACCATCCAGCCCTTGTTAAATCATCTTACAGGTAGATGAGTTTACGAGTAGCAGGTGTGAGAAGGACAACCCAAGAGAGATGACTCCAGCTGCAGCACTCCACCTGTAGCTCAACAAAAGGGAGAGAAAAAAAAAACCACCACCTAAACCTGCCCTGACCACGACAGCTGGTTGGGAGAAATCTGCAGCTCTCTCTGTTCCTACATGATGCTGCACTCAGCTTGACTCTCCTGTGCAGCGTCACAACTGTGCAATCTTTGTTTGTGCACCATACATAATACTCTCTGTCAGTAAAAACACTCTCCAAAGATGCACATAATATGCTTAGAGTCATTAAATGTCACTTCCTGATCAGTCTTTCTGATCTATAATGTCCTTACAGCATGAGGGATGTAAATGTGATACTGGCTCCACTGAAGATGTCCCACATCTTATTTTCAGCTACAGTCCTGAGACGCCGACCCAATGTTTGGTGTTTTTCGGTCCCTCAGGTTCTGATTATTACTAATAATCCTCAGGGTGGTTTTTTATTACTTAATTTTTCAGCTTTGTCTTTTCAATCTTTGTGTTTTTAGTTCAGTTTCTATTGTGTTCCACTGTGTTCCTGAGGTCAGGTTATCAAGTGTCCGTCTATGTTTGGTTGTCATGCCTATGTCACTTCCTATTTTATTTTGGTAGTGCCTTGTCTTGCGTGCCTGGTGTTAGGTTTATCTGATTTACTTCAGCTTTCTCTCCCAGGTGTCTTCATTCTGCCAAAATCACCTTTCTATGCACATATTGTCTCAGGCTCTCCTTGTCCTTTGTCGAGTTGTTCTTCATGGCTGTGTGTGACCTTGTTTTGTGGCTCTGAGGTTATTCTAGTGATTTCTTGCAACTTATTCCTTGGCGCCACATGACATATGTTTTGGATCCTTTGGGATTTTATTATGTCCTATACCGAAAGCATTAAAATCGGAATTTTTCAGATTAGATTCTGTGTCCTGCATTTGAGTTTGCAGCATGCTGTTCTATTTATTAAGTGGGGGGAGCCACAGGTGAGAAAATTTCCCCCCACTTTACATATAGTTTCTAAATGCAGAAATAAGGAAATGCCCTGCAGAAATACGCAATAGAAACACGTGTTTGTCTGCTGTTACCAGTATTTATGAATGGTTGTGACAAGGAAGTTTACTTTAACCATAGTGAGCTGCTCTGTGTTTGTTCCATTAAATTTACATTTCAGTTTCACGGGTCATGTTTTACTATGTGTCTTCATTTCCTGTTAGTAAGGCTGGGTAACAGGGCGGATCAGCAGACGAGGACATCTGTGTCATCAAAGCGTTATTGAATACATTCCTTTGAAAAAGAGCTGTCTTACTAATCTTACTTTTATATTGAATGATAAAATGTAAATCTGTAAAGTCACTTTACTTTAGCACTTCAAACTTTTTTACATTAGCAGCTCGTACATCTACGTAACAATCCTTGGCTAAAATAAAGAGCATGTCTACGGAGCTACTCCAGCATCATTTACATTTACAGCTTTTCACAGCTGAGTGATAGAATAAAAACCCCCAATGTTGTTAAACTCTGAATGTTATGGAAGACCCCATAAAAATTCTGCCACACTAATCTCTCAGTCAGGAAGTGACGACATTGGTTTTCATCTCTGTTTTTTTTCCTGACACCAACTGAGGTCCTATCATCCACATCTATTCATAACCGGGCTGATAACATGTAGAGTCAACTTAAAGCATAAAGAAGACAAATCCAGCATGTTTCACATTAATTATGTCAATGAAGGCTGAGCCAGAGCTGTTAGAAACGACCATGAAACACATAGAAGAAGAAAGAAGGAATTGGTTAGATGACCCCAGATTGACATCTGTGCTCCATTATTAATCTTACTATAAGAACTGGCTCTTAACACACACACACACAACCCCGTTCAGCTATCTTAGTGAGGACCCTCATTGACATAATGGTTTCCCTAGCCCCTTACCCTAACCCTAACCATTAAAAATGAATGCCTAACCCTGACCCTTACCCTAAACCTAACCATAACCTAATTGTAACCCTGACACTAAAACCCCATTTTGAGCCTCAAATATGTCTTTAAATGCCTTCAGAAATGTGAGGACCGGGTTGTGTGTCCTCACAAGTGACTGCTGGTTCTCACAAGTATAGTAAAATGCAGATTTCGGTCCTCACAAAGATAGCTAGACAGGAACACACACACACACACACACAACAAGGTGAACTAAATTATACATACATACATAAATGGTCAGGACAGGGTTTGCCTGCAGCAGCAGTTACTCTGCCTCCATGCTGATAAATGACTCACTTGAGTTCTAGCATGTGCGTGCTGGGAAATCAAGCTATTGTGGTGAATATGTAAATGAGCGCAGGCTGAAGATTTCTCTATAAATAACACGTTTATCATTAAATGATATCAAGGCGGTGGATGAGAGAGTACAAGCACAGACACAGAGAAGAAGTGACGTATACTCAGTGCTCGTTTACTTAAAGCATCAGATGCAAATGATGACTGGATTTGATGTGAACTGATTTTAGCTGATGTTTAAGGTAATAACACTGTTGGATGCTATGTTGGCAGTTTTTAAAGAGTAGAACAACATGCACGTATATGACTCAACATACAGACATGCTTTCACATTATGTCACTAACAAACATTTAGTGTACAGTATAGTTCCTCCATTTCCAGACAAATATGAGGACTCTGTACTTGTTCTACATCCCCTTTCCACAGCAAATATTTAGATTTTTGTAGCAGGAAGGAACAAACGCTACAAAAAAAGAGACAATGGCTCATTTCTATTCAAATGTGTCAGCGAGCTGTCACCGGGGGCCTGCGTGCACACTCTCAGTAAACTAAATCTAAATGATTAATCTCACTGTTTGCTCCTGTGCTTCCCAACTGGGACGTGTCAAAATATCCTCTGTGAAAAAAGCATTTGGTGTTTCTGTTCACTGGAGCAGAAACACCACTTTTTGTTGTTTCAGCACAAATGGTTGAGATTAATAGGTGTTTTTATTCTCCCTGCAGTAGATGGTAATGATGGGGAAGAGCACATTTGTATGAAATCATCATTCAGGTGAAGATCTGTCATCTCTGCCTGCTGCGTGTGGCTTTCTGGCTTAGAAGCCAATGGACAGAGCAGAGTAGTCGTACACCTGGTAATATGGTGCTCACCTTATGTTACCCTATTTGATACCTCCATATGTTCAGGATGAGAATACACAAAGTGTGGTTTATCCAGCACACAGCTTCAAAATACAGCCAGAGCTTTATTGAAGGAGTACATTTGTTATCTTACCAGAGAGATTCCAGAACAAAACGTATTTTATTTTGAAAATTGATCAGATGCTCTGTGCCATTCCTTTGTCTTCCTTGTTTCCCCATCTGCTCATCCATACATCCAAACACTGCTCCCTGCAAGTGAAAGTCCAGAGCAGAGCAGTGTTCAGTTACCTGAAAGCAGCATTATGATGGTATCTAAATATCATGTACCAATACCAATCAAAAAATGAGACCAAAATAATGCACTGACGCTCATTAACAAAGACTAATGAGGATCGGTCAAATGCCAACAACAAAAACAGTACAATAAATGATTGTGGGGGAATTGTGTTGGCTTATACAATAAAGGATTGTTCATACACAGGAAGACAGTTAATGTACCAAACAAATGAGAACAGGGGCCAGGCAACAGAGTCCAAAGACAGGTCGAACATTTTGACCAACCAAAACTTGCAGGAATTAGACAAAAACAGGACCCTTATGTTTACTTATTACAGTTCTTCTCTAGCACTGAGGCCTGAGTCCCTCTTTAAGGTTTGTGGTTATGATGCATCTGTGTCTAGCACTGACTGTAATCACATACATTATAACCTTGTTAGGACTGTTGGATAATCATATGCTGTTGAAACTTTTTGTCCTCTTGTACACAAAACCAGAAATGTCGCTGGTTGGATTCCAGCCGGAGACGGGGTTACGTCAGGAAAAGCATCCGATATAAAAACTGGAGATGCTTTGTAGCAAGGGAGCAACAGATAGCTTTACTCTGAGGCTGTTGTATGCAGGCTTCTGTGTTAACTATGGGGAACCTAATAATCCTTCAAAGGTTGAAGGTTCCATCAGCGAATGATCGTTTATGTTGTAGAATTTCTGTGTCACTTAAAAATATAAGATCAGCTCATTAAATATACTGTAGCTCTGTAATATGAACGCCTATTACCAAAAGTCAGATGAACCGCATTAACCATTCCCTAAAAGTCACAGAGACGAATGGATTCAACTCTTGTTTTGTGCTGGATAATAAACTTGTTTTGTTATTCTGCCAGCATGATTTATATTAAATGGTTTGCATGAATCATTCAAATGGTCTTTTAACTTTTTCTTTCCTCCTTTCTTCACTTGTTTGTCTTTCAGCTGACTGAACAGGGAGGAGGTCTGAGTGGGGAAATGTTCGCAGACAGAGCACTAAAACTGAGTGCAAACACACACACAAACACAAAAATATGCAGATATCAGCAGCACACCTGACACATCCAAACTTCTGGGAACATAAACACACAATTAAATACAGCAGAGTGACTGAAATGTCAGCACACACATGCTTAGACCCCCCCAACACCCCCCCACCCACACTAGCACAGTGACACGCAATAAGAAAGACACTGATGTGAGATAGCGTGCGCCCTCACACACACACCTGCAAAGAGACAAATTCAGCACCTTATGAGTAGACCAGGGCCCTGTTTCAGAAAGCTGGTTTAGTGCAAACTCTAGTAAGTATACCCTGAGTTAACGAAAACTCTGGGTTTTCGGTTTCACAAAGCGAGTTTAGATTAATTCTGAGTGAGTTACTATGACGACACACTCCGTGAAGCTAACCTGCCCCCTAGCAGGTTTACTTCAACTAACCCTGACTTTCTCCGCCTCTTTGTCGGAAACCTGAGTGTAGGAAGTGTCAGACATGGCGTGGCCCTTCCTTGAAGAGCCAGTAGATGTTGAAGCCCAAATTCTCCGCAGAGCTCTCCGCCGGGAGAGAGTGATTAGAGCGCGTTTTTGAGGACATTTTATCATTTCCTGATGATTTTCTGTGTGAACGTTACGTTTTTTTCAGTTATTCAAATAAATCTATAGTTTATTTGAATAACATCCTCAGGCCTTATATTGCTCATATAAGGCCTGAGGAACATCAGCCCCCACCTGTTTTTTTGATTTACATAGGACGGCCTCCGCTTTTTTTCTGTTGGCTATAACGGGTCACATTTGAGCATACAGAGTAAGCAAATATATACTTGTAATGTGCTCAGATAATTTCAAGCGCTTACAGAAAGAAAATTAATGTAGCCTCTAACTGCAATTGATTTACATAGGACAAACAGACCAAGCACTATGGCTCATAATACAATTACACCTTACCTGTTTGGACTATATTTTATTGTTATCTGCAGAGACAGTCATTCATTTGTTTGACTTGCTGCCAGGAACGTTTGGGGCCTGTTGGGTTGCACCTGCGCCTCACATCACAAAAATAAAATGTATAAAATAAAAAAGTGACTTCGTGTTTAAAATGAAATATAATAAAATAACGTGTTAAATGGGTGGAAATCCCTAGATCAATGTTTAAATTAACACTCTTATTGCACGCATTGACTCTGTCGGCTATGTTTTGCCATGCATGCTCCCTTTCTTTGCAGCTGAGGCTGTGTTACTTTTTCCCACAAAATTTGCATGTTATCGGCATATGCTGCCATCAGAATTTCGGCCTCAAGCGCTGTAAAATACATTGACCGCCAGCCAGTTCTTTCCACTCCGTCTCCATGGTGACTCGCTTAATCTGTGCTCCACTAATCAGGGCTTTATGTATCCTCTATTGCGAGTCATCAGCTTCTGCAGGAAGCACTGGGTGGAGTTAACTTGGGGTTAAAGCAACTGCGCCCCTGTTGATTGAACTAATTGTTATCAGCCTTTCTGAAACCGAATATTCGAGTTGGACAGTTCGGGGTTACTCAACCCTGAGTATCATTTTTAACTCTGAGTTTTCTAAACCCGCTTTCTGAAACAGGGCCCTGACGTGCATTCACACATAAGTATTGTTACAGAGACAGGTCTGCACAGACAGTCATTCACAGATGGATGAGCAGAGCTGTGTTTGAAGTCGAGTACAGCTTTAAGTTTCATAAACCGCAAAGGACTCTGGTAAGTAGTGGCAAGAGGTACTAGCGCGGGCACAGGCTTTCAATAGAAATCAGTTCCTGACTTGCTTCAAGATGAAATTATAAGAATAATGATAATAAAAGGTGAGTCTTTCATAGATGTCGTTCAGTGCTGTAGTGCCTTCAGTCTTAACGAGGTTGCCACGTGTCCTGCTCTGTTTTCAGTCATATATGGAAACCTCGCACCAATACACACATTTATTGGACAATATAAACAAAAAACAACAAAAACAAAAAAGCATGACAAACACTAAAGGTGTCATGGTCCGGATTCTAGTGACTTCGTGTTTATGTTGTGTTTATTAATATTTATTGATTTAGTGACTTTTCTGGGTACTTGTTAATTATTTCTACGGTTTAGGTGTTTCTGTGCCTTCTGTGTTCCTTCCTGTCATCCTTGTCTCCACATTCGTGTGTTTCCTGTTTTACTTTGACAGTCTGTGTCCGGTGTTAATGTATTCTGTTTTGCTTCCTTTGCTTTACTCATGACGTATCACGAGTACACGAGAACGCAAGTACGCACAAGTACGCATATTGAGAAACGGCAATAGTGTGTGCGTCCCTCTGTTCCTTGTTGGATCCCTCTGGTTGACGTTCCTGGTGTTTCCTTTGCTGGTCTACCCCACGCTTTTCCAGTATGTTTCAGGTTTGATGTTTAGCCTTCCCAGTATAGGTTTTGTGATCATCTTTCTAGTTGTCTCCCCTCAGGTTAATAGTCTGGGTGTCGTTCTCACCAGCACTTTGCCATTTCAGTTTCATTATCACTTCATCCAGTCCGAATACTTCCACTTACAAAACATCAACCATCTTTGCCCTTTTCCCACCCTCCATGGTGCTACGATCCTTGTCATTAGCCTTGTCACTTCTCTGATTGATTATTGTAATTCTCTTCTGTCTCCCTAACAAGTCTCTTCATAAACTCCAACTCCTCCAGAATCCTGCAGCCTGGATCATAACTCGCACATCACCAATGTTCTCCAGCAGCTTCACTGGCTGCCCGTAGACTCACGAGAATCACTTTCAAAGCATTGTTTTTCACCTTCATAATAACCTGGCCCCTGTCTGTGTAACCCATATCAACTACGCACTGTCACATGACCCACGTCAGCTGATTTGAGGTCCCTCTCCTGATTTGCTCCTTCCACGTCGCGGCAAGTATGAAAACCGGCTGTGGAGGGATACTTCCGGGTGCGACTCCTGCTGGGGCTGTAAGCTTATGGCGTTTAGAACAGCGTTGGAAAACAAAACGTTTTCTCCCCTCAATTTGTCTATAAAATCCTATCACCTCAGCGGTCAGGTTTTTTTTCCACACTGAATTGATCTTCATCATATTGAAGTGGCGAGCGGGTAGGACCATTCTTTTCCACTCTTTTCACCCACTTTGCCATCTTTGGATTACGGACATATTTTCCCCATTACATGAAGCTGGACCCTAAGGAGGAATTCCTTAAAAGTGAACTTTAAAAAAGGACCAAAAGGACTCTTGCACAGAGAATCACAGCATTAATTTATTAATTAATTGTGGGCATTTATTTATGTTGTGGTTTGTATTTATTATTTTGTTCCATTTCCCCCATTTATTCAATATATTTTTGTTTTTTCCTAAACAAGAATTTGCAGTCTCTGAGGTAAAAATCACATTTTCCGTTCTCTCTCTGTTGCACACAAAAACATACACCTCTTTGGAAAAACAAATTAAAGTATAATAAATGGCCTTGACAGCCAGCGCCTGTGATTACGGGGAAGATGAAACCGGCTTGAGTTCTGTCTAAATTAGAAAGTTGAGTAACGGACAAGTAGGATAAGAGAGGAAGATGAAATAAAGGCAAAGAGAGAAAAAATATGGGCTTTGTTTAAAATGCTAATTGTAAAGTGTGGTAAAAACTAAGTGGAAGTTAATGGCAGAGAAATCATTACTAACTCTTAAAGGAAATCAGCTGATTGATCCTCCTGCTGTGGCTGGGTGGAGGTGGTTTGTCCTTCTGGGCTTTATCAGCAGGAAATCTCAGCCTAATATTTAGCTACAGGGCTGCTGGACCTCAGATCTGCAGTAAAGGCCTATAAATAGTAAAGACTAGTCTGAAGACTCATGGCTCTGTTATTTAAGAAAGAAAAAGAATATAAAGGAGCTAAATACTGCATTATTACTATCCTGCTATTATAGTTAGACTTCCTCTTTGAGGAAATCCACATTCATGCCCCTTTTACAACAACCTGAGGGGAGCTAATGGATTCAATCCCATGCAAGACCTTTTCCAGTTTGGCAGCTGTGCAGACAAATATATAAATCATTCACTGGAAGAGTTGAACTGTTATGGTGCCTCCTTGTCAATTCTGTCTACTAGCATAACAGTTTACTTTAATCTTGAATACGTTGAGCTCATTTCTGAGTTCAATCATTTGTTTGAAGTCAAAATTGTGTTTTGAAAAAAAATAAATAAAATGTGAAGATTACAGTTGTTTCAAGACAAACTCTCTGTGTAGCACCAACTCACCTGCTTTGTGTAGATGAGTTGGTGAGTCATGTGTCGTAGCTTTGTGGTAAAACAGGTATTTTCTTTATTGCATGAGGTTCTCAATATCAGCATCCTTGCATCTGTCGATTATCAGCTGTTTAATTTTGTACAAATATTTTTTTCCTCCCTCCCGCAGCTTTTTATTCCATCTTTTCAACGTTCTTATACTCATCACTGCGCTGTGTTTATGAGCTAAAAGAGAAATCATTTCGTTCCTTGCAACTAAAACTGATTCTGAATTATGATTTCACCAAGTCATCTCCAAATTTGACTTTATTCTCAAAGTGATTGATGTTTTTAACACTGTGGCCCTAATACTCCATTGTATGAATGAGTGGCTGAAAGAGAGCAGACCCACATTGCAGACACAGAGACAGAACCGAGCTCAGAACAGCTTTATTACTCAATTTCAGGGAACAAAACATAAAAATACCAAAAACTCAGAGTAAACAAGAGTCGCAGCTTTAGTGATTGCAAAACGAACAGAACATACATGAAGAGAGAATGATGACAACGTGTCAAAGACCAGACAAGACTCAGAATAAATAGGAACAGTAGGGAATCAGGGCAGAGAGGACACACCTGGGGAACACAGCTGAAGGAATCTAACTGATGAAAGAAAGGAAGCAAAGCAGAGGATATACACAAGACACAGGACTGTCAGTATAAAACAGGACCAACTCACAGACACTTGGCCCAGACTAGGATATACCAACTTAACCCAGGGAAGAGAGAAACAAACAGACTGGAAAGGCTGGGGAGACAGGACACAGAGACTGGACCACACGGGAACAGAAAAATAAAAAAAAGCATGGAGACAAGGCTGATTCCTACAGAGGACAGAAGACATGAGGGAACGACCGGAGGGCCAGGCAGGAATACAACATGAGCAAAACTAAGACCAAAACTAGATGAGAATCTAAACTTTAGATTCTAAAGTTTTGTGTTTTAATATAAAGAGAAAAAACCTGGAAATAAGGGGGGGGGGACAAAAAAAACAAAAACAAACAAAAAAACAAACAAACAAAAAAAACAAACACTGGGGCAAAAGCCAACTATTGTAACACCTCATCAGTACTGTGACCAGCGAACATTCCTTCTGACAGGTGAAATCTACAGAAAACTGTATTGTAGGTGCCGTAGACCCATTATAATAATTTATGTGTTCGCATTTTGAAAGTTTTCTAAAACAAACCACTAAAAATCATTTTATAGAGTAAAATCTGACATTTTTAGCCAGATAAAATCATTTAGACTCCCAGCTGTCAGTTGTATATGTGGCTAAACTCGATAAAACAGGTTAAGCTGTCTGTTAGGTGATTATCATGGTGTCATTCTGAAAATAAACAGGCAAAAATAATAAAACCTTTTGCATGCAATACTTGCTTTTAACTCCTTCCAAAAAATGAAAGAAAAAAAAATATTCTAGCTGAGCTGCTCTCAACTCAGATATATGCAGGTTATGATAAGTCTTCACTTTAGTGCTAAAACATCCTGGAAATCAGTGATGAAGGTGACACAAATTCCCCATTAACCCAGAGCAGCTTATAAACAGGGTCAGGGAGATATGCTCTGCTTAGCGCTCTGCTTTTAAGGGTGTGCTTATTGATTTGTTCGCCTAGTTTGCTGCTTTTACTGTATTGAAACCTTACGGCTTTAAGACAATGTTGTCTGTTATATTTAGGGATGAGTGTGGAAGTATGTGTGTGATAAATGCAGGTACTGCCAATTTACAACAGGACAGTGGTTTATTGATTGCTTCGGTCTTCTTTGGACTTAAAGGTTGCCATGACTCCAATTCGTTCAGTTAAGGCAGATACAGCAAGTTAGAGTTTGGATGGATTATTAGACATTTCTGAGGATCCAGCAGCGAAATGGAACAGTCATGAGAGGTGTGACGCATTATAAAAATGAGATGGACAGGGTGAAAGCTTGAGATGATGGAATCTGAGGAGGACCTCAGGAAAAAAGGCAAATGTTGGAGAAATGTAAGGAAGTGTGAAAATTGAAAAGGTAGCGAGAGTGAAGAAAATGGGTTTGGAGAAACTTCAGAGAGAGATCATTATCATAAGACAGCTGTAATAGGAAGAATATGTTGCAGGAAGTCCAGAGCAAAAGGAAATGGATCTGAAATTGTGTGGCGATGCTGGAAATACAGGGGGGGGCAACGACTGTGCATCAGTGCGACAATGAAGGCATCGGTCCATCTTCAAAGCTGTACAGAACATCATCACCCTCTGCACTGAGACACACAGCACAGACACTCAGACTGGAAGTTTTCTGCTGTAATGAGAAGAGTGTGAGTGTGAGAGTGTGTACACCAGCATGAATTAACAGCACCGTATTGTCACACCAACATGTAAAGTTTGCAGCTGAGCTCCACCAGGCTAAAAATGGAAATAAGGAAGGACGAGGACAAAGAAGAGCAGCACAGAGATGGAAATGAGGGCCGGCGGAGGAAGAGGAGAAATGCCAGCAGACGAATGAGAAGTGCCGAGAGGCGACCTGAAATAAACATCAGGCCTGTTTGCAAGTAAGGAGAAGATGAAGGATGAGGGAGAGGATATAAGTATAACTCAAACTGCAGCTCCAGCATATTTCAAAACAGACATGAAGAAGAGCCGATAGGTGAGGTCAAGGCATTGATTAGCCACACTAAATATAACCAAAGAGAGCACGACATTGTGAAAGCGTCACAGATGTGCACAAACCTTTAGTGTACGTGATGCCAAGCTAAAGGCAAAGTGTGAGTGCCAAGTGATCTAGACTCCTCCTACATTTGTAGCAGTTAGTGAGGCTCTTGAGCTACACAGCAATGAAGCATTTGCAGTTCTACAAAAAGCAAGCAGCATATAGCTGTTCAGACAATCAGCTGATACATGCATTTCATAGACAAATGCATCTACCTTGTAAGAACAAACCAAGCACGTGTGTGTGATTTGGTTTTATATCGATTTTGTTCAAAAATATTTGTTCTTGGTCATTTTGTCTAAAAGCAGGTGTGTACAGTAAAATAGGCTAATTTACTCCTGTTTATGGAGGAGTAGCGTACTAGCATGTGTGTGGAAACCTTGTTAGTCTGCTCAAAACAATAAGTGCATATGTAAAGTTACTGTTGGATTTATGAAACATGAAGCTCACAAGGCTGTGTTGATCACCGTGCATATGTTAGTAAATCAGAATCATTTGGGCAAAACCGTCTTGTGCAATCTGCATACTGCCACGCCCCCATTTCTCTGTATAAGGAAACATGTTTACCTCCAGGTGGTGATGATGCCTGCACCGCTGAGGCAGGACAGCAGGAGAAGGTCTGACTTAAACTGAAACAAAGGAAGCACAGCTTCCACAGAAATGACTCTTAAAATAAAAGTTTAAACACCAAAGCTCATATGAACAAGAGTAACAGGCAACAAGAAAAAGAACAAACAGGTAGAGGAAAATTTGATCTGTCAGCTCAGCAGGAGACCAAAGAGAAAAGATTTTTGCAGCAGCTGTGTGGTAGTGCCAAAAAACCTCCAAGTGATGATATAAAGCAATGACAATTCATTTTTAATGAAAGATAAGATCATAGAAGATGATAATAATGTTGTCATCATGAATACTACTCATTTTAATTTTCGTAAAACATATAGGCCTTCGTTTGTAAAGAACAAACACATTCAGGTATTAAAATATTGTGCAAGTGATATGAGCAGGTTTTGTGTTCCTCGCCTGCTGATATCACTCAGCCCATGTTCTCTAATCCACCCACTGTATACTGATAACAGATCCTCCCTCTTGTCCTCTACATGCTCACCTGATTTCCAAAAAGAGCTGATCAGACAGCAGGACAGTTTAATGCCTCACCACGGTCCATCATAAATGAACTAAAGATTAAGTGATGGGATTTGTGGCTCTCACTCTCATGAAGCTTTGCTGTGCTGTACGTTTTTTCTTTCAGTTACACTGCAGGTAACACAGAAAAACAAAGTGTACTAATGAACAAGACTGCACATGTTGGTCATCTTAGTTTTTGTCACTGGCTTTTTGCGTTCCTAGGTATTACTTGACTCAGCACACAGCTGATTAAAAGGAGGATGTTCTTCTATTCTCGTGTTCGACTTAGTCTCAGGTTCACCAGCTGTCATTGACCCTGCTCCAGCGTCCTTTTTCCCCCTTTTGTAACACTTTCACAGCCCAGATTTGCCTTCTTGACCTGCATATCAATCAGAGACACTCACCTCAATGAAGAGACCACTTAGAGAAAGTGAGCTGGCATTTAGATTTGGTAGAATAAGCTCTGCTCACTGAAAGAGCGCTCAAAGAATGGAAGAAGTGATGAGGATTCTGCTAAAATCAGCAACAAAAAAACAAAACAAAAAAATGCTTTTGTGTAGCAAATATGAACAGATGACCTGTAGTTAGCGACTCGCAGGAGCTCAGATATTGATTCAATTACAGCATGAACAATAGACCAAGTTTGAGTAAAGTATACCTTTTTTTAGACAACCAAAGACTTTTGTGGTAGTAATAAAGCAAAGCCACCTCAATGAATACATACATATGTAGATTGCATTCATGAAAAACTTTATTTGTAAAGAGAATTGTCAGCAGACATCAAAAATGAGCAGCCAGAAGCAGGGACAACATCACCAAGTGTGCAGTGCCAATAAGTCTACTCGCAGAATCACAGCAGTGAAGATCAAGATCCAGCAACAGCACAGCCTCATTAACACAACCTGTACCCAACCAAAACATGCACACGCCAAGCAGCGTCTGACAGCAAACCTCACACTTCATCATGCTGAATTTAATGAATAGACCTCTGCTCTCCTTGCTTTTGAACTTCTGCCTGTTTGACATCCAGCTGACAGACCGTGTGAAGATGTGCACATTATTTACTCCTCAATCAAATCAGCACAAAAGACAAGCTCAGTGAGACAGAGTCAGGTCAGACGCACCAATAAACTGTCAGCATAAGTGTAAAGAGGGAAGTAACTGTGGCAGGTTATAGTATCTGCGCACCTGCTCGAAGTGTCAGGATGTTATCTGTCACAGCTGCAAACTCGCCTGTCACTGTGAAGTGTTTCACAAACAGCTGAAGAAGCCAATCAGCCAGTGCAATGTGATTTTGTGGATACTTTAAGTATATCTCCCAGGCAGGATGTAGGTATTATATAAATGACGTTCTGTTCCAACATGATCCAGATGTGCAAGATAAAAGAGTGTTAAGTGAACTTAAATTAGGCAACATTTTCATTAATATACTTACCACAGCTTAGACCAGGGGTGGGCAATTCCAGGCCCCGAGGGCCGGTGTCCCTGCAGGTTTTAGATATCAACACACCTGAATCACATGATTGGTTCATTACCAGGCCTCTGGAGAACTTCAGGACATGTTGAGGAGCTAATTTAGCCATTTAAATCAGCTGTGTTGGTTCAAGGACACATGTAAAACCTGCAGGGACACCGGCCCTCGGGGCCTGGAATTGCCCACCCCTGGCTTAGACCATTGGTGTCTAAACCCAGGCCTCAAGGGCCGGTGTCCTGCGGGTTTTAGATGTGTCCTTGATCCATCACAGCTGATTTAAATGGCTAAATGACCTCCTCAA
The DNA here is from genome assembly GCF_013358895.1 of Oreochromis aureus. NCBI lineage: Eukaryota > Metazoa > Chordata > Actinopteri > Cichliformes > Cichlidae > Oreochromis > Oreochromis aureus. Next base: position 4,289,053 of record NC_052955.1, on the reverse strand, counting down.
CATGTCTTGAAGTTCTCCAGAGGCCTGGTAATGAGCTAATCATTTGATTCAGGTGTGCAGACCCAGGGTGAGATCTAAGGCCTGGAGTTGGCCAAGCCTGGCTTAGACACAGACAGGATGTCTAAACTGCGCGCACTTGTTTTCCCGCATAAACTGATTTTTATAAAAGAAAAATGTATAGAGCCGCATTTTCTAGATCAAGTGAACCTTGATACAGTGAAGTGGGACACTAGGTCACCCTATAAAGGAACTATATAGCATTTTTATCGCATGTTAAGAAAGCTTGTGCTGCTTCTTTCTCCTGTCGTTTTCCAGGTAATGCATTTTCCCACCTGAAGCAGGTAATTGAGCCCAGGTGTCTTTGCTTTGCTCAGATGACAGTGCAATGGTTGGATTGCCAATTAGCCTTACATGTGAGTTTCCTAAGTTGGATGCATCCCTCCTGAAACCCAAATATGACTGGGAGACAGAACAGCAGAGGAAAGTTTCAACAGTTATTGTGGTATGAATACATAGACATACAAATATAAAAATCTCATATGAAACCATAAAAATAGACTCCAGCTTCCATTAAGCTGAAGCAGGAAAGTTCAGGATTCTTCTTTTTCTTTATCTCGTTCTTCTACCACCCTTTTCCTTTGCCTCCTCTTCTCTCACACCAACCCTCCACCTGTCTTCTTTCCCCACACAACATCTTCATCCTCTTTTTCTCCTGCCTGGCAGCTCCACCTTCAACATCCTTTGTCCAGTACAGCTACTATCTCTCCTCTGCACATGTCTAAACCATCTCAGCCTCACATTTCTAACTCTGTCTCCAAACTGCTCAAACCGAGTCGTCCCTCTGATGTTCTCATTTCTAATCCTGTCCATTCGGCTCACTCCCAATGACAGTCTTCAGCTCTGCTACCTTCAACTCGACCTGTCTTTTTGCCCATGCCACCATTTCCAAATTGAGATTGTGGCTTCTCTTCCACTCTTGCTGCTATCCCAGAGGATACACCAAACACTCTTGCTTCTGCTTCTATCTCCTTCTCCGCTTCCTTTGTCTTCAGCCAGCAGTAGCAGTTTCCACCTGCACTTTGGTGGCCAATAATACTGGAGGTGGTCCGTGTCAACACCGGCCTGAACCTGTATATAAATCTTATTTTTGGTGAACCACATGTTTGAATTGGCAAAGATTTAACACCAGAACCCCTTCCTGACTCAGGTTTGCCCATTTATCCGGGCTCAGGGCTTTTGGCCTCCCCCATAGCAGGGTTAGCGAGCTGATAAATAACATTGGGATGAAATATTAGCATGCACAATTAGAAAGTTTTGCATCCGTTTATTTGGAACAGCAGTTTTAATAAATGATTCGATTTAGCTGCAATGCATCGTGTGAATACAATATTAAAACTGTTTTTTCCCTGTGATTTCCTGCAGTCTCTCCCATTTTCACTAACCTCTGTGAACTGGAGCAATACAGCATTGGGATTTTCACAGATTTTTTATTTTTAACTCATTTCTTAGTTTTTCTGCCTGGAGGTAATTCTCACCTTTTATTGACTTTATTTTCACTTATGCTGTCGCTAAACTGGAGCTCTGCTTTTTTTAATTGCCGGAGGAAACCTGAACCCGGCAGATATTTCTGTGCTGGTGTGTAACAAATGTCAACTCAGCATTTCCATGCCTGTCAAAAACTTTTTTGCAACAGTGATGTCACTGATAAAATCAAATGTTGTGAGTCAGGATTCATTAGTTTCTTCTGTACATTACAAAGCTTATTTCTTCGTCTCATCGCCGTTTCCTTCTTTGTTTCCTGTTCTTTGATTTGAATGTAAGACAACACTGATCTCCTTATGAATCGGTTTTACTGAGACAATATTAAAGACTCCACTCCTCCATGGCTCCAAAGATTACATTGACTTTGTTTGCTAGACTGCTTAATTGGCATCAAAGTTTGGTTACATCATTATATTGTTGAATTAAATAATCAGAGCTCTCCAGTGATAGATGAAGGTACCTGTTCCCCCACTGGCTCCACATGAGGACTCTGTCTGTACAGAGGCTTCATCCCACATCTGATACATTTGGGCACATCTAGCTATTTGTTTCAGTCCAGAGCTCAAAGGAAACAGGAAGACTTCCTGTCATCATAAAGAACTAAAACATTCTGACTGCTTGTTGTAAACGTTCTCCGCGAGGAGAATAATATGCAAATGAAAGTACTCTCAGATCTTTGGATTGTACCTGAAGGTAACTACATAAATTGTTTTACCGAGCAGTAAGAAGTTGGCATTTGTATAATTTCTCCAGATTTTAATGTAATAAAAGCTTCTTTGGTCTCTCTGTTTCTCATTGCTTTTCCCAGGTCCTCTGGTTTTCTCCCACAGTCCAAAGACCGGTTTGTCTGAAGGTGTCACAGTCCCTGAGTTTGTGAAGTGATTTATGTTCAAATTCTGTTCCTTGTTTAAGTTCTTATGAAATTTAGTGTTTTCATTTATTAAATCTTTTTAGTGGCCAGTGTTTGTATTTTTGATCGTAAAGTCCTTTTTGTGGTTATCTCTGGATTGGGTTTCTGTGTATCTTCCTTAGTCGGTATTTAATATTCTATTTACTGAGTTGTTGTTATTCCCTTTTGTTTACAAGGTTTGTTTATCTTTAATATTGTGTATAGGTTATTCATGGTTTATTTTCTACTCGTGTTATGTTGTGGCCGTGCAAATAGCAAAGGTGGACCCAAGAGTAGAACCAGTGGAGGTTGTGGGAGTTGTTATTGTGGGAATGCTCAAGGAGGTTTCTTCCAGGTCTGGGAAAAGACATCCACTAGAGGGAAGAGACAGCAGCAACTGCAGAGATCGGTAAATGAAGAACAGAGTGAGTGAAGGAGCGTACTTTTAGACCGTACAAGGGAAATGCTTTCCAGAGGCAGGGGGGACAAGAGCAATTTGGATTCAGGTTAGTGTGGTGTATTGGTGTGTGGTGGGGAAGTTGTGGAGAGCCGCCTCAGAAAATAGAGACGACTCTAGCACTTCCTGAGCAGTGCAGCTGTGCTTTTAACCCAGTCCAGTTTATTGTCAATAACATGACATGCCTAAATGAAATGTTATTGCAGTGTCGTGCTCTTAGTTTTAGTTCCAGTGAGTTTCATGTAGTATTTAAGTGGTTCTCTTTTGTGTTCCTTTCGGTTCTTGTCTCGTCTTTTTTGTTGATCTGATCCAGCTGTGTGTCCCACCTGTTGTCGCACTGCTCATAGTCTTATGTTCGCTGTGAGTTTCTCTTCCTAATGGCCTCTGCCGTTTCTGTGAATTTGTTCCTTAGTTAAGCCTGAAAGTTTGGATTCTCATACAAAACAGCACGAAAAAGCTCAAATTAAACTTCAGTCTCCATCATCCTCTGTTTTGGATCCACAATCTACTGTTTACACAGCTGAACATGACAGTAGGTATTAAAATGAGATGTCACACCTGTGTGATCAATATAACTAGATTAATAACATACGAATACCCAAGTGCAGTACCTTACAGAGAATCCCCTCACTAACACCAAATCTACACAAAGGCAGTCGTTTTCAATTTTTTTGGTTTAAAAGCAGAATGAAGAGCTACAGACAGCCTGTCTATAGCTTCTATGGCATCTGCCCAGTTGTAACATCTGGAACTAGCATAAAAATTTCCACATTTTTGCAGCAGTGTAGAGAATTATCTCCGACACCTTATCAGACATTTTACACAGCGCTCTGGCTTCCTGTGGTTCTGTTCCAGTGTTCATTTTAAGCGCGCCTCATTTTTCTCAGAAGACATGTTTGGTCTCAAAGTACCTCTGGATTAGCCTGTTTGGAAGTGTGCTACCTTTAGCCAACTTCTTATAAAGATGACACTCGGGTAGAGGAATATCCCTGACTAACCTTGTCACTATCAGTCACATCCTCTGATGTCAACAAATGCACGTATGATCGACCTAGTTTCTCTTTAACAGAAGTTTTATTACGAGAAATAAATACAACTTCAGATACGGTAAACATTCATGCAGTTATGCAATGCAGTTATCATTATTACTGCAATGATACTGTATGGTTGTCACAAAATCCCACAGCATACCTGGATTTGCCTGACATCACTCCAGTTGGGCACCACTGCAGTAATGCATATGCGTATGAGGATGGAAAGGATGCAGGTTTTCAGATCCATAAAAACCGTGATCTAGTTCTAATTAGGGATAATAATAATAATGGATTGCATTTATATAGCACTTTTCTAGGCACCCAAAGCGCTTTACAATTCCACTATTCATTCACTCTCACACTCACACACTAGTGGGGGCAAGCTACTTTGATAGCTTCTTCCTGTCTGTTAGTTTCGTCTGCTGACCTCCGTACAATGATGTAAACCTGTATGGTTCAGCAGGGAAAGAAGATAATTTTCACATTTCAGCTACGAAAGAGTGAGAGATGAATAAATTCAGGTGTGGAAATCCTCTGAAATCTCCTCATCAAATCACCATCAATCACAGGCATGTTACAACATGATTCAGTCAATTTATAATAAGACTGTGCTTCATACTGAAGCCACAGCAATTCCCACGGGAACTTTCCGAGGTCAGAGAAAACAGCAGCGCACTGAAGTAGCCAATTATTCCCACAATATTTTCTCAGCATGCTCCTGTACTTTGTGACCCTCCTGCTATTGATTTTCTCATAAATGCTGAATACCAATACTTGCTGATTAGTTTACAACCATTACTTTTGGTCAGCATTAAAAGATTGTAAATATATTACTGCAGCTACAAACTGAGCCAAACCATCTGACCACAGAGGCGGGGCGGCGTGCTGCACTGCAGTTTTGCTGATAATCATTTACACCAGTCCAAGGAGAGCAAGAACGCTTTCATCAGGGATGAGTCAGAGACACAGCACTCCAACAAATGGTTAACGAACATCCAGTGGGAGCTTACATTCTCCTGCTCGTCTCGAAATGTTTACAAGTGCACCCAGTACACAGACATAATGAGATAAACTCTGGTTCTTGTGTCTCCCTGGTTGTTTTTGCCTGGTGGATCCCTGTTTGTGGATTATGTTAATTTTTTATTAGAGAACCAGATAAAGACTAAGGAGAATACGCACGAGGCAGAGGGCTAACAAAAGACAGGTGAACTCAATTTAGACAAGAACAGAGGGAACAAAGGAGGGAAGTAAAAACACAGAAATCCACATGAGGAACTAAACTGGAAAATTAAATGGGAATCAAACAAAGAACAAACTATGCACACAGCGAACACGATGCAGACGGAGGTCCACAAAAGACCAGACGCTGGGGTTACAACAGGAAACAAGGATGATTTGAATATTTGCTGGGATGTTGTTGGACTTCTGTAGTGTCTCATTCTGAATCATTTTAAGATGAGCAGTTGTAATAAGACATTTCCAAACATATGCTTTCTTGCAGTCATCGCTTATTGTGCAATATTGTATCAGATTTAATTTAAATTGTAGTCACAGTTAATATTATATAAAAGCATGTTACAGTTCTGCATTGTGTGGTGGCCCACAATGCCTACATGTTGTTGTCATTGCCAGCATCAGGACCACACACTCTTTGCATCCTGGTTGCTGTGCAAATGTCTGTGTTCTGCATAGTTGTGTGTGGATTTTTTTCACATATCAAAGTTGCAATCATGAGTCAACTGTGCTTCCATAAAAATCAGTCATGCAACTTGATTCCCTTGGCTAATAATACATATGTGCACTTGATTGCATGATTGTGTTTGTCTTAACACTTAGTGCTCCAGTCAGCAAGTCTTTTATTATTAGGAACTGAATTTTGATGGGATGGCAGATATGGATTTTACTTGGATGAATTATAGATTGATCTCAGCATGTAAACATGTAGGGCACTGCTGTGTGTGTGTGTGTGTGCTGAATTTCTTGGCAGATTGATGCCTGTGTGTGACCTGCAGGCTCTTGTTGTTAGTCATGGGCTCGGTGGAGCACTCTGCTCTCAGTGTGTAACCTTGGGAGGAGCATACACACACTCTGCAAGATCCCACTCTATCAAATAAAGCCCTATACATTTAAATGCAGCAGCTCATCTATAATTCATATCAATACCATATCATGCAAACAATCTATATCAAGGTCCCCTCTGATGCTGGGGGCAATGCTCGTTTCCATCTCGTGAGTAGTTTGTATTAATAATAAAATCTATGCCTGTGTTTTTATGGAATCGTGCAGTGTTGGGATTATTAGGGTGTGTCCTTGGAGCAAGACTGCAGGAGGTTTCCTCTCCTGCCGGAGGTGCTGCTCGTAAAGCTGCCCCAGAGCCAGAGCGCCATCTGCTGGTCAAATAAATAAAACGAAAGAGCCCGAGGTGTGGTCAGCAGAAGCTGGATTCAAAATGTGAAGTGAAAGATTAATAAGAGCTTTCAAGAGTTGTCCAGGTGTCCCCAGGCTGTGGTTCCCATTATGGAAGTCAGATCACCTCCAAGAGATCATAAGATAAATCTGATGGGCCAGAGGACCATCAGATTTATCTTATGAAGGATGAGAGAGACAATCGAGGCTGTAATCTGCACTACAAAATGACATTATCCTGACTTTCATCATATAATTCCTTTTGTGAAACACATTATAGTTCACATCCTCAGGCTTTGTCAGTGTTATGAGTCAGCATCACTTCAATGATTTTTAAGGAGCTACAAAGAAAAAGGATTCAAAGCTGTTACTTTAAGGATTGTACTTCATATTATAGGATGTCTAATTTGAATCAGTGCCACGAAACCTTCACTTTATCTTTACCTTTAGTTCCTCAGAGGAAAAATTACGATGTACGAAGCAATTTCTCAAGCAGAAAGCATCACTTCTTCTTCTTTTAGAGGACTCTGAATAAGATTTTGTGTATTAAAAAAAAGTTTCTCTGCACTGAAAACTTGCAGTGAATAGCTTTCTCTACTGAAGTGAGCTTTATGATTAAAAAGTCACACTTTGTTGTCCTGGAGAAACTCTAAATATCACTTATTTGAATTCATTTGACATTCAAATGTTCGATTGCATGTAACAGGACGTGCCAGAGTTTCAACCCTTACTAAAGCACCACACGCTGTCCCAGTTGGTATCCATGATGGTGAGAAGTTAGGTCACACCTTTGAATGTGGCTTAGAAACATAAAATTGTGAAATTCAGATTGACATCTCGATGCCTGACCTCGAGCAGAACAATCGCGCAGAGCTTGCATGCAGTGTTGTCTTGATCTGGCATGGCTCAGCGCTTCTTTCAGGATAAGATCCTTAAACAAAAATGGTGGACGGCGTCCTCGTTGCTGTATGTTTCCAGCATTTCCAGTCTAAGGTATGTTTGTGAAAGCGCCCCAAAGTCACACAGGAAAGCACATCATCTGCTCCGGCTGCTAGGAAGCTGCGGGACCTTGTTAATCTCCCGTCCAATTACATTTAGCCTCAGTGATGACCTGAGACGGGCACTAATGCAGGATGGGAAATAAGGTTTACTTGACTGTTATGAAAGATGCTATTCCTCTGTTGTTTCCTGTTTATCTGTTGATTAGTTTATTGGGGGACAACAACTCGGGCAGCTGTTGCTGTGGAAACCAACGGGCCTCCTGTTAGACCTAACGAAGGACACGGCGGCTCCATTGATAACCACCGAGTCTGAGATGCCGAGACAGCGTTTACACGTATGACTGCTGAGATGAATAAAAATGAGACGACAAATTTGTTTTATTGAAATTTACAAACAGTAAAAACATGAAGTTACTTGGACATCCATCCATCAGACCTGTTTTTTCCTTTTTTCAATCACAATTACTTAGTAGAAAATGCTGTGAGTCAATGATGTGGTCTGAAAATACAAATTATCGAACAAATTACAAAAGTACATATACTTATGTATACATGAGTTAATATATACTGTCAGTATGTGTTGTAACAAAGTATGTACAGAGAAGAAGAGATGCAGGCTTGGAAAGGAAAAGACACAAAAGATTAATGAAAGGAGAAAAAGGAAAGCAGTAACTGAATAAATTAAGGTTTGTTGTTGTGTTTGGTCTGGAATCACGAGCAAAAGTCAGCCAAAAAGAATCAAACCTGAACCCCTGGATGGCTCTGCAGGGTGTGATATAGCAGAGGACACTGAGCTGCAACTGGCTGAGAAGCGATCAGATTACTGTAGTGGTTGTCTGGAGTGCTGATTGTATCTGAGCCCCAGCCCTGAATCCTCATCAGTTTTACATCCTTCTTAATGGTAGATACCTGTGACCTGCAGTCCTACACCAGGGAAAGTTAAGCCAGCGAATGGTGCTGATGGATGATGATCAGAATTGTTTTCCCATTAAATCAATATTATCATCATACTCTCAGAGTCATATGAAATTAAACTTGCCTCGTTATGGTTTCACGTTGGCATCCCTGCATGAAGCTGACACTCTCCTGGCACACGGTGTGTGTGTGTGTGTGTGTGTGTGTGTGTGTGTGTGTGTGTGTGTGTGTGTGTGTGTGTGTGTGTGTGTGTGTGTGTGTGTGTGTGAGAGTGAGAGATTCACACAGCCAGACTCACTGTGTGAGGACGACACCATAAAAAAAGACAAGTGAGCCATGTGAGAGTCAGAAACGAAAGTAATGAGTCAGTAGAGGAGTGGGTGGAGGGTGCACATTAAAACCTCCCCCTACTCCACCCCACAGCGATGGTTTCAGGAATTTGCGACCATGTGGGAACAACTGGGGGACAGAACAGATCTTCCAACCCCAACGATGGCGCTTCTATGACTTAATCACTAAAACGAGCTGCCTTTTGATGTCAGCTGATTTGTCTCGTTGCTCTCGGTCACTTTGACTCTGAAAGAGAACCAAAAAAATGGGAAAGAGAAATGAAGGGTAGGAAAATAAAGACATTAGAATCACATCAATGGAAACTGTTTTTCAACTCTAGCCTGTTTTACCCGAGCTCAGCAGAGTAACATGGGTCCACTGATTGCTGCAGCGTGTCTGGGGAGTCGGCTCCTCCATCACTACTGGAGGTCACTGCTATCTCTCCCAGACACATGTTAGTTCAATGCCCCATGTGCCTCTCTTTATCCTGTCTTTCTCTTCATCTCTGAATTAGCAGCTGCTCCTCAGTCCACTCGCCTCTGTCTGCCACCTTCCAGTTCTTATCTTTGCACTTCACCTTGCTGCTCTGCTCGTCCTCTTGCTGACTTTCACTTTTCATAGTTTCTGCTGTGATTCTTACTGCCCTTCCTGTCCCTGTTGTTGCCTTTGTGCAGAACCTAATTTCACCAGTGTGTCCTCCTGTTCATAAAGCAAGACTTTTAGGTCATCCAAACTTGAGGCCTGTTTCCTTGTATCCAACCTATATTCCTGCTCTTGCATCTTTTCAGGCACTGCTGCTTTCTAATGCTATAAAATCTCTACATTCACACTTCATTGACACCGGGGCTGCCCACAGATCTTTCTGACTGCTGTTCCTTAAATGACATTACACTTGTGTCATTCAGTCTAACTATTATGGCTGAGTCACGCTCGGGTAAACATAGGACAACAACCTCACTGCAACTAAGAATAATCAGTCGTTGCCACCCTCAGCCTCTTGGGAACTACTTTCAATTCCAAGGAGACTGCACAGATCACCTGGTGTGGGGCAACCTGTCACCAAACAAACCCAGTCTGACTCAGACTGACTGCAGTCACTTTCATACAGATCGGTGAAGGTTTGCAAATAATTACCTTCTAATTTATAAGTGTAGACAGACTGTCAACATGTTAGAATCTGCAGTCTGAGTTAGTCTGTGTGGATAATTGCAACTCGCCTGCAGCATGACTCCTTGCACTGGGGGACTCGACAATTTACCACCTTAACTGCAAACTGATAGCAGACTGACTCTGTCATACTGCGGTCTCCATGCACCAAAACTGCTTTGAAGACACCAATTCATTGTGAGTAGTTGCAGATCTGGTCCCCATCTTTGAAGCAACCATTTCAAAGGCAACAAAATCAGAGGTTAATTGCACACGGCTGCAATAACTTCATCTTCATCCAACCACTATTTTTCCCCCAGTGAACTGTAGTATTATGCAACCCTCCTCTCCATCACCTCCTCCCCTGGTATGATCAGCGAGTTTCAGCTGGAGTTTAATCATCTCTCTGCTCTGTTCCATCCAACATCAGCCAGAATCTGAAGTCTTTATTTGAGCTTTTGAAGCTGCTTCACGTCATCAAGGTTTCATTCACAAAACCTTTTCTCTTCTTAACTCAATGA